>NC_056736.1:509638117-509728117 GCF_019279795.1 Protopterus annectens
GCGTGTAGTGATTACACTGATGATGCTTTGTTAAGCAAAACTGGTCTGTGGGGCAGACTGTGTGGTTAATAAAGCCTTTACTCACATGTGGCCTTGAATTTTTGCAGAGTGCTGGAAGTATTTTGGATTTTATATATATATATATATATATATATATATATATATATATATATACATACACCACATATACACACATATACATAAACAATTTATATATGTGTGTGTGTGTGTGTGTGTGTGTGTGTGTGTGTGTATATATATATATATATATATATATATATATATATATATATACATACACCACATATACACACATATACATAAACAATTTATATATGCATATATATATATATATATATGTGTGTGTGTGTGTGTGTGTGTGTGTGTGTGTGTGTGTGTGTGTGTGTGTACAATGAAAATAAGATTATTTCTTCTAGTCAGAATATGCTATGCATGATGTGCATTTCTACTATAGAGTGACTGACAAAAATATTATATATATATATATATATATATATATATATACATAAACCACATATACACACATATACATAAATAATTTATATATGCATATATATATATATATATATATATATATATATATATATATATATATGTATACACCACATATACACACATATACATAAACAATTTATATATGCGTATATATATATATATATATATATATATATATATATATATATATATATATATATATATATATATATATATATATATATACATACACCACATATACACACATATACATAAACAATTTATATATGCGTATATATATATATATATATATATATATATATATATATATATTAGGTAGAGATAGAGATAGAGAGATTGATTGATAGATAGATAGATAGATAGATAGATAGATAGATAGATAGATAGATAGATAGATAGATAGAGATAGATAGGTATATATATATATATATATATATATATATATATATATATATACACACACACACACACACACACACACACACACACACACACACACACACACACACACACACATATTTAAATTTAGTGTTGCTAGTTCAATAGGTAAACATGCTTTCTGAAGTGGGAGGAGGAAACTGGAGTAACTTGATAAAAGATAAAAAACAGGTAGACACTAGAAGAAAGAACACCCAAAATTACAGACAGTGATCTTGGTTATTTGCACTCAAAATATAAGGGCTAAGAATTTCATGAGAATATATGACTAAGCTTCTAATGATTCTCACATATGAATAGCCTAGTAAGTACCTATGAGCCTATTAACTCTGGACCTCTGAGATGTGAGTTAGTGACCTTGCCACGGAGGCACCATTCTGTTAGATGATCTAGTCTTGTATGGTTCCTCACTGGAATATGATAGATTCTAGGCATATACGTGGCAATGAAAAGGGTAATGTGGGCTCTTAGTAACTGGATAATCATGACAATTCTTCAGAGTGGAATTTAATGATTTGCCACCACGTTAGAGATATGTGGAAAACAAGAAGGGTCTATCTGGCTGCTCTTTGCCTGGCTATATATTTAGTCTGGACTTATTAGAAGAATTACTGTAGGCAGTCAATGGACTAAGTGGGAAGGAGACTTAACCACAGTTAGAGACTGCAGTGAATATCATTAGAGCCCACCCTGACAGTTGGGGCATTCTGAGACAGCAAACTACATGAATCAGAATGTTGGTACATGAGGTGTCTCCTTTCACAGGCATGACAGCATTCATCCAAGCCTAGTAACTGGATAATAAGTTAACTCATTACAGCCGAATGTGTCTCCATGCATTTCTGCAGTTAACTCATATTGACTCCTCTAGGCATCAAATATTGTTGGTTCATATTTCCATTAATAATTCCAAAACCATGTTACAAACAAGGTATCAGAAGATTTTTATCTTAAAGCATATATGATGGTAAAAGCAATTGTATCGATATTTGACCTCTGTATAATGCAAATTCAAAGGGGATCCAATGTCTGTCTGCCTGGGATGACATGCTGGACAAGCCACGCTGCTTCGCAAGGGATGGCTTGCACCTGTCACCCCTGGGCTTCCGGATATTGGCAAAGGCTCTTGCCACCCCATAGTGCCTTTTTTAGGCAAGGCTCAAATTCTAAACCTACCACCCTAGAACACCAAAAAGGAAAAAAACTAAGGGTAATGCTGCTCAATGCCAGAAGTCTCAATCTCAAGATGCATGCACTCAAGGCCCTTCTCAATATGGAGAACATCGATGTCTGTGCTGTGACAGAAACCTGGTTCAAGGCTCCTGAGAGCACCCCAGCACTAACAGGTTTCACCTCATATCATGCGTTCCGGCCCCAAAATCTGGACAACACCAAGAAAGGAGGGGGGGTGTCCATATTTATAAAGGACACCCACACCTCAAGGTTGGTGGCAACGCATGATGCATCGGAGACCATCCAGGTGCAATTAACCATAGGCAAGACTGCTCTGCAATTTGTAGCATGTTACAGGCCACCCTCTCAAACTCAGAAACCTCACATGGCCTTCCTGAAAACATTGGAGGATAAATGTATCTCCAAACACCATCATACTAGGTGACTTCAACTACCCTAATATAGACTGGGAACACTACTCAAACCCGAACACTCTAACCCAAAGATTCCTGGAGTTCATAAACTCAAATGCCATGGAACAACTAGTCACCATCCCACAAGAGGAGAAAACATACTTGATCTCATCATCACGAACATGGGATCAAAATGTTCAACACCGGAAGTATACCCCTCACTGGTGAGATCAGATCATAAACTAATCTCGCTGGAGGTCCTCATCCCGCCCCCACCTGAAACAAAAAAGACCACAGTGAAAAACTTCTCAAAAGCCGATTTCACACTTCTAAAAACTAGTGTGGTCTCCTTTAAGGCCCCTGAGCCAGTGGTAAACATTACTCAAACCGCTGAATCACTTACAAATGCCTTCTACCAGCACCTACAGGACTGCATGGATCAGGCAATAACAAACAAAACTAAGACTCTCTGTACCAAAGGCAAGCATCCAGTCTGGTGGACCCCAGCCATAAACAAGCTCTACAACAAAAGGAGGAAGCTACTACAAGATAGAGGAAAATCCTTGAAAGCTAAGACACCTTTGATCATTATAAGTAAAAAACTAAGAGCTCTCATAAAATCATCCAAGGCAAATTTTGAGAGAAAAATCGCCAAGGACTCTAAAGACAATCATAAGGCCTTCTTTAGCTATGTTAGAAACCTAGGAGGAAACTCCCAGATATGCTCAGAATTAGTTCAAAATGATGTGAAAATTACTGAACCTACACACATTGCCAACATACTGGCTGACAGGTTCAGTGCAAACTCCCCCCCCCCAAAAGGAGAGATATCTATTCCAGAGGATTGTAGCCCCCCCAAACATCTCCAACGCCCAGGTGAGAACTGCCCTCACTAAGGCAAAAAACACAGCATCCATGGGACCGGATGGTGTCCCCGGCTGTGTGCTTCACGAACTCAACGAGGAATTAAACCCACAGTTAGGACAGCTGTTTAATCTTAGCCTCACCTCAGGATACGTACCCAAGGAGTGGCGCACGGCGACTGTGGTCCCACTTCATAAGGGCGGTGCCTCCACAGACCCTGGAAATTACAGCTCCATTAGCTTGACAAGCCTTATCTGCAAAGCCATGGAGAGGATCATAATGGAACTCATAAATAAAGACATAGGGAACTTGCAGACTTTGGATCCAACCCAGTTTGGCTTTGTCAAAGGCAGATCCTGCCTCTTAAACTTGGTTGACTTTTCGAGACAGTCACCAAGGCCATTGATGAGGGAAAGGCAGTCCATACAGCCTACCTCGACCTGGCAAAGGCCTTGACACAATACCCCACTCAGGTATCATCAAAAAACTCATTAGCTTGAATGTAAACCCATACATCACAAGATGGGTTGCAAACTGGCTAAGTGACAGAACCCACAGGGTCAGAGTTGCTGGAGCCATGTCAGACTCAAAGCCTGTCACAAGTGGTGTCCCACAGGGCTCAGTCCTGGGTCCACTCTTGTTCGGCATCTACTTTTCTGAAGTACAAGCAAACACAGGAGGGTTATGGCTGACAAAGTTTGCAGATGACTGCAAACTGGGCGCCATAGTCGAAAACACATCTGACACAGATATCCTCCATAAGGGCCTCACAGAAACGGATAACTGGTGCCAGAGCCATGGCCTGAAGTTAAACGCCAAAAAATGCATAGTCATACCCTTCGGGAAAAACAAAGTTACCCCTAGCTACCATATAGGTGGCAATCCACTGAGCACAGAAAAAGTCATCAGGGATCTGGGGACCCAGGTTGACAGTAGCCTTCGCTTTGACACTCATGTTGCTAAAGTAGTTAGGAAAACCTTCTATATCGCCCACCTGATCATGAAGGGATTCACATCTAGATCAAGGGAGGTCATCGTCCCCCTGTACTCATCACTCATTAGACCTATGATTTAGTACAATGCCCGTTCAGAATGTATCTGACCAGACACCTGCTGCAGCTTGAAAGGCCCCAAAAGTTCCTCACCAAAAGGATAAAGGGTCTCAAAAATATGTCTTATGCTGCCCGACTGAAAGAACTCCAGCTCTATTCAGTCTCATACCGCTTGCTCAGAGGTGACCTGTGCCTGACATATAAGGCCATGTCAAACCCAGATTTGATGAATATGCTTCACCTCAAAAATCTAGATCCCTCAGAACCACAAGGGCGGAGACTTAAACCTTGACACGGTTATAAATAGAACGTGCTGGAGGGACAGATTCATCACCCAGAGACTCCCTATGCTGTGGAACAAAATCCCGGTACATGTGAGGCAGAGCACCTCGCTGGCCTTGTTCAAGAGGAATCTTGACCAATGGATGGGAGATCGCAGATATACCCCAGGGATTACTTCAGTGTCACTGCTTGACAGAGGCACAGCAAAATGATAGGCATAGTTTTTATTCAAACTAAAGGGGTGGCGAAAGCCACATAACTATGGGCTAGGCTTATAAATGCCCTTGGGCAGATAGCCTAGTATGAACCTATGAACCTATGAAGCTAAAGAGATAATGAATACTATTTGTGTTCTGTTTATTTGTACTGTAATAATTTTCATATTTCTCTAAATATCTCAACATTCACATAACACAGACAGAACTGCTTAGCCTCATATGATAGCTCAGAGCTGTTTGTAGAACATCCTGCTGGCAGTATCTGTCTTGCTTGAATAGTTACTGAGATATCATAAGCTGTTTATATAACATTACAAAATTAATATTCACTACCTTTATTTTGGCTTATAAATTCCAGCTTAAAGCATCAAACTGAATGAATGCTACCAATATAAAGATTAATTTATCCTGAATAGTTTATCATTTACATTTTTCTAGTAATATTTATGGTTCCAGAGATATGAATATTTATTTGAACTGTAAGGTGGTAACTTCATTTTCTAAAGGCTCAAGCCACACCCTTTGGGAGTTAAAGGTACACAAAAGAGCTGTATTGGAGAGAATGACCTAAGCAGAGTAGTTATTCCCTTGATTTACAGAAAGGTAAAAAGATAACTGGTGGTCCTTTAGGATGTAGGTTAGACATAGAAAAAGCAGGCTCTTGGAAAGACATGAAAACCTCTGTCAAAATATACTGTTTACAGAGCATTATGTATGCTCAGTAAATCGTAGATGGTATAATGACTTGTATTCAGCCTACCTAGTGAAGCATATTGAGGAAATAATCGTGCTACAAAGATGCAAACAGGATATATGAAGATTTTCATGAAGAATGGGGAAGGGGAACTGTTATGACAATGAATCAAAAGGGTAAATAAAAGCAGATGTATAATGGGATCTCAGGTTGTAGGTAGTACTACAGAAATAAATTATTGGCAGACTGGTAAAGCATAATAATTTTTATAGACATTGAAGCACAGAAGCAGCAGATCATCTTTCAGGTCAGTGAGAAAATGTTTTGAGGAACTGAAACACATCCAATCTACGCTTCTTTCAGGAAAGAAATGTAAGTAACATATACATTGGTTAGCAAAGGGGACATTGCCTGACACTGGTTGTGAACGGATCCTTTGGTGCTATTTGTTGTGCCACTGGATAACCATGGAGATTTCCCCTGATTTACAGCATGACAGATAAAGTGCCAGTGTTCCAGGATACCAATAGATAGGCACAACCAGTGAGGTTAAGTATGGATTGTAAAGAGTCTAGGTAGTGCCTATAAATATTTTAAGATAAAGATTTGTTTGAAATAAAACATTGCTGAGATATTTATAGAGTGAATACAATTATTTAAAAAAATAATGGCTTGTACTGAAGATATCCAATATGGTGCCCAAACATGACTAGAAAAATGAGTACACATTTGTAACATTTCATCGGCAAGAAAAACAGCCTAATAAATTCAAGTGCCAAATAAGAAACTATATTAAATTATTTCCATTTCTAATATTCTTATGTTTGTGAATGAATATTTGAACCTGTTTGCATTCTATTACATTTCAACTCTGAACAAATTTTGAAATCATACTGCATGTTCTCTGTTTTTTTTTTTTTTTTTTGCTTTCCTGCAGGCTCTTCTTTAGTATTTAATATGTCACTAGAAAAAATACTTTCAAGAACAATACATACAACAAAAGTCACCTGTTTTCTGAAGTATGCATTTTCCTTTACAGAGAACAGTAAACTAATTCCAGAATCAAACATACCAAAATATTATAACAGTAGATGGATGGACTGAATCCATTAGCAGCATATTAATATCTATCAATGTATACCACCAGTTTGTGTTCTGCAGTAATGTAGCTGATAGTTCATCAGCCAAAACCTCACACAGTGACTTCAAATCCAAGTCCACAAAACTGGCTTATTATTATAACAAGTCACAAAAGGTGAATTTGTGTTTTTTCAGGCTAGGGAATGTAAAGGGAGGCTACAGGAAATGGCAGTTGTGGCACTTAAAAACAAACATGGTGCATTGATTACTGATGCTCTTTGGATAGTTAATATTTGGCAGAACAAGGTATAAATACTGTTGGGGCTAGGCAGTTATATGCTCAACCTTTATTCTGGTGGAACATCCCCCAAGTTAGATGATACTGTGTTTTGTTTGTTGAATAAAAGTATTACAGTACAAAGGTTGTAAAATAATACAGATGCTCTAAGAGTTGGTACTGTCCCAAGTTTTGACAGGTTTACTTACAATTTTTAAAATTTTCAAAGTACAGTTTAACCCATTGTTGCTAAAACTCTACCAATATGCATGGCAGAAATGAAGCTTAACTAAGGAAATATTGAAGGCCAAAGTAATTTGATCCCCAAGCTTAATAAAGGCTCTGAAAATTCTGATATGCATATGCTCATCTCTTTATTACAAAACAGTATTAAGATCTACACCAAAATCCTTGTGGGAAGACTTATTTATGCATTTATTTATTTTCATTTATTAAATGGGAAAGTGGAACTTGCCATGCAGCCCCTTTTTAATAATGTCAAAGGCCTTGGGCAGGTCTAGATATGCTGTATGCATTGCAAAACCACAAGCTACTGCTTTAGTTACATTTTCAAAGAAACAAAATTAGGTCAAACTGGCAGGACATTCCTTTGAAGAGTTAATGCTGGACCTTTGATAATCAGCTTTCAAAAAGCCATTGGCTCTATAGAATGGTCTTTTGTCTGGCAGGTGTTAAATAGGTACAGCTTGACTTCTTTTATAGAGAGTTGCATGTTATTGTTTTAGAATCTGATGGCTCAGGTGTGGACAGATGGCAGGCTGTCAGAACCAAGAGAAGGTACTCAGCAGGGGTGCACTGTTCTCTCTGTTTTTCATGTTAGCAGTATCTGATACAGATAAATATTTAATGAGTTATTTGGGGCATTGTTGGACAGCAAAGCACACTCACTTTCTCAGTATAGCTACGTGATATACAGATTACTGTGTAATATGGTTTAATGACCCTATAAGAGAGGTCACACCCCTGCTTCAGAAACTGAAAATATTGTAAGTATTTACAGGTTTAAAAATCAACTTACCTATATCTAAGTTATTCCTGTTATGTTCAAGGAAGTCGTGGCAACTGTCCCTCAATGTAAGCTTTCTCTGTGCAGTTGTCTCCAAAGTTAAGTATCCAGGCATAATTCTAGACTTAGAAATGGGCAGAATTATTGATGAAATGGGAGGTCCATTATAGAGACAGTGAGAAATAGTGTTTAGAGGGGACAAATGTTAAATTTACACTATCTAAGTATGGTTCAAGTAATTAAAATGTGTCTCTTACTTAAGATTACATTTTTATTGAGACATCTCCCAGAAGTTATTCTCTCATAGCATATTCATAAGGCAATAAACATGTGATTATGGTATTTTGTAGAATGGCAAACCTTCCTTTATTAGTAGGAGGAAGTTCTATAAAGATTCCTGGAATGGAGACTTTGATGTCCCAGATCTTCACAGTTATGGGATGGCTGTGATGGTTTGGTTTTATATGAGAGTTAATCAAATCAACAAACTGGCTAGCTACGACCTAAAGTCAGGTTAAGGATAATGAGCAGTTCATTGGAGACTGGCACTCCCTCTTACAAGGTCCAGGACTCCTTCCATTGTCTTTTTTTTTCTGGAACAAATCCCTACTTAAAAAGGAAGATAACATCAGGCATTGGAAAAATTGGTGGGAAGCTGACATCATTTAGATAAAGGATATTTCAGATATAGATTTGAAACATATGTACCTCTATCCACTATCAAGCAGAAATTCCCTAAGTTAGTTATGAATTGGTGCAATGTTTACAGTTAAGACCCAGCATCTGTACATACCTTAGCATTAAGGGCAAAGAAGCTCTGGCTGACTGGATAGACTCAATATAAGATATCAGAGAAAGTGGGTCACGACAAAGTGAGCTGAATTGAAATGACTCTACAGCTGAATATTAGAAGGCCTTATGAATCAGCAGGATGATCTTTGTAAAAGTTGGAACAAAATGCTTGTGGTTCCCTTATGTCATTATAAATGTGCTAGCTGATTTCAGCAATTAAAACATAAATATTGGCCCCAAATTGAATCCATTTATGTGTCCATATTGTTATATAGATGGCAGCTCATTCCAATTCAGCTTTTTAAATGGGGTTGTACAAGAGATGCAAGATGTTGGAATTTAGTATAGTATTGCCCCATAATTCAGTACTGCAGGAAATGCATCATCCAAGCGGTGGAGTGGACCCTCAAAATTCCTTTGCTAGAAGCAACATAGAGCTTTAGGTATTTGGGATTATCCCAATAGGATATAATTTGGGGAGAACAGAGATTGTATGGTCATAAACAATGAGAAACACTGTGTTTGATTGTCTCTTTCAACAATGGAAACATGTCTCAGCAGAATGTCATCCCTGTTGTAGAAAGAAGTAGTAGTCTGCAAAAAACACAAAAACTGATAAGTCAAAAAAACAGCCATAAAGGTGGCAAAGTAGACTATTGAGGATAAGAATGAACTTGTGTATTGTTAGTATTATGTAAATAGCCCAGAATTTCCAGACAGACGATATTTAGAATGGTTAAGAGAAAAGGAAAATACTTACAGGAGAAAATTTGTCAAAGGTTCAAAGGAAAATGTATTCTTATTAATACAACAGATTAATGAAAAACATTAAATAGATGAAGAAACTTTGGACTTCCTGGAAAAAAAAGTGGGAGAGGCTGTGCAAAAATATTAGGAACAAGCACAGAGACTTTTGAACGGTCTAAAAAAGAGAGAGATGGATATGAGAAAGAAAAAGAGATTTTGTATTGTGTAATATTTATGCAAAGGAGAAAGCCAAGCCAATCAATATAAAAAGCAGCTTCAAAGATATTTGAAGAGAAATACAGTCAAAGGCATCCAGATACAGAACATTTAAAATATACAAACATAAAACAAATATAACTATATAAAATAAATTGCAAAAAGTAAATAACCCACTGTTAGAAGACTGGTAAAACAGATGAACACAGTAATTAGAACTATTAAGAACTATTCACAGTATAACAGAAATAAATAAAATATATTATTGCACAGTTAAACTAATAAGGTTTTAAGCAAAAATGTAGAGTAACAAAGGAAAGGAAGAGAACAATTAAAATGCCACCACGGAAGTATCATATAGAGAAAACTATAATGGAATTAAGACAAGAATTATCACTGTTAGAAAAATATAGAAAAGGGAACAGCTCACCAAAAACTGTTAGAAAGACAGACTTGTTAAAAGCAGCACATGGTATCAAAACAGATCAAGGATTATCATATACTATTGCCAATAAAAATTATTTATTTTATTTTATTTTATTTATTTTACATTTGTTAACTAGGATAGTCCGCTGGACACAGGTCCATTTTCATTGGAGACCTGGGGAAAAAAACTCCACACATATCAATTCATATAATAAAAATAGTATAAAGTTTGCAAAGAAAATTACACACAAGTTGTAGTGAGACCTAATTAAAAGTAGGATGTACATATATAGCAGACACAATTAGTAAGACAGAGACATAATAAATCAAGAACATTGCCGGAGAGACAAGTGTATAACATCAGATTCATAATGACTGTTAGAGTCTAATCCATAACATCAATCAATTATTATTATATTGCAGGTATTATACAGTCACAGTATCTAGACCTATCCATTCATCTTGAGGTGTGAGAATAGAAAGGTGGAGGAGGGACTGGCAAAGGGGAGGGTCTAGCCTGGTGTGGTGCAAGAGCATAGCCAGTTATTGAGATGCAGTTTTAAAGATTTTTGTTAAACTGAATGAAGGAAGTGATAGTAGTTATGATACAGGGTAGATTGTTCCAGATTTTGGATACATAATGAGAAAATAGGGTGTTGTCTACTGTATTATTAGACTTAATTACTATGAAAATAAATTTGTTACTGGAGCAAAGAGTCCTGTTATTGGTGTGGAGGCGAAGTAGGTTTTGTAGTGCAGGGTTTTTTTCTGGTTGATATAGAATTTTAGGGACCAGAGAACATTGGTTGTAATGCAAGGGTTGAGGAAGTTCCAAAGAGTTGAGCTGCTTCAAGGATAAGCAGTGGTGAGATTTATATGGAGAGTGAGAGGGAACTCTAGTGATTTTGTTGTAGCAAGAGTCAACCTTAGTTAGATCTGATTTTTTGAGGTTGGTAAGAATAGGTGAGGCATAGCGGAGGGTAGAAATAAGGTGAGTGTGGGCTATGGTAATTTTTGTTTGTTGAATAAGGAATTGCCTATTTTTACAGAAGGTACCTGTTTTTTGTGGACTTTCTTGATGGTCTGGGAAATGTGAATATCAAATCTTAGATTGTTATCAATCTCTACATCCAGGACTTTGGTGTACTCTGTGGGAGAGAGAGTAGTTTTGTTACTGGACATGATATTAAAGGTGGAAGTTGATGAGGTGGACCTAGTGAGTTTAAAGAGTAGAAATTTGGTTTTAGCAGGGTTTAGAATGAGTCGGATGTTGGATAGCAATGTTTCCATAGATAGGAAGGATTCCTGAGTTAATGTGTGAAGTTCCTGTAGTGAGGAAGCTGCACAAATCAACGTAGAATCATCTGCATATTAGATGACAGATGCATTGGGAGTGGAGGAATGGAGCTTATTGGTATAGAGGGTGAAAACCAGAGGGCCTAAAATAGAACCCTGAGGGGCACCAACAGTAACTAGAAGAAGGGGGGAGAGTTCTTGTTTCCACAGCACTGCTTGCTGGTGGCCATCTAAATAGTTATGGAACCAGGTTAAGGAGGGATGAGAGAGTCCTAGTTTGGATAGTTCTTTGATAAGAATGTCATGTCTAACCATATCAAAAGCCTTTGATAGGTCAATAAAGGTGGCTGAAACAAGTTTACCATTATTTCTATGAGAGTTTACTGTATTGGAGAAGGACAGTAAGGAAGTGGTGGTACTGTGCAATTATTGAAAGCCATACTGGGCGTTTGACAGGAGCTTGTGTGTGCAAGTAGTCAATCATTTGGAAGTGTATGCACTTTTCAAGGGTTTTGCTAAAGGTGATATAATTGCTAAAGGTTGGTAGTTTGTAAGTTCTATGGGATTACCTCCTTTATGTAGGGGGATTATGTGAGATATTTTCCAGATTTCTGGGACAGTGGCTTCTGAAAGGGATCTGTTAATTAGAATGGCTATAGGGAAAGGCCACCTCATCAGCAGCAGATTTTAGGAATTCCTCTGGTAATTTGTCAATGGTCAGAGTAGTGGCTTTAGTTTCTAGAGGTAATTTTGTATCCTATCTATGGAGACTGGCTGGAATTGGAAGGAGCTATTACTTATGTTAGTAGTGATGGGTTCTGTGGAAGGGGGTTTGTGTTGACTTTTCTTTAGTTGTCTAGCGCCAGTAATGTTTCAGTAAATAATTTATTAATTTGAGTGAGAATATTGTCTGGGTTATTTACTAAGGTGGGAGAGGGAGCATAAAACACCTAAAACTGACAGCACAGGCAGAAAAACTTAGAAGGTATACATATAAATATAAATATAAAAGAAAAGCACAACATAAGCAATTTATGGATGATCCAAAAAGATTGTATTGAGAATTGGGAAAGAAGGCAATAGAAACACCATCAAAAAAGAAGAAATAGGCACATTTTGGAGAAGTATTCATAAAGACCCTGTTGTGCATAACAAAAATTTTGACTGGATAGAAAAATTAAAAGAAATGGTAAAAATTTCTAATATAGAAGATATGAAATGGGATGAAGTTACATACAGACAAATTAAGAAAATCTCCTAACCCAGCCACCGTACATAACTTCTGGCTAAAAGCATTACTCTTTATATTAAGATTTAGCCCTATGTAAGAATTATTTATATGTACATCCCAAACAGACACCAAAGTGGTAAACAGCAAAAATGTTGCTTCTCCTTAAGAGTGAAGCTGTAAGCCATCTTAAAAACTATAAACCAATAACTTGTCATGTGGCAACATACAAGCTTACAAGCTATATAATGGAATTACTGCATACAGAGTTTATGGTCATTTAGAAAAAAAAAATCAATCATAGCAATCGAACAAAAGGGTAAAAAAAGCAACTCATATTGAATAAAGGATCATTTGTTACTAAATAAATTCATAATACCAAATTGTAAAAATGGAAAGAATCTAAGTACAGCATGATAGATTACAAAAAAGCATTTTACAACACTTCACTTTCATGGATAAAGGAATGTTTGTGGATGTATAAAATACAACCTACATTGATCATTAACATTACAATGACCATGAAGGTTCCCTATTACATGATCGAAAACACTGTTCTACGAAGGCGTAATAGTCAAACCAAAAACATCAAAAACACATAAACGTGAATGGCCAAGTTCTCGCAGTTTGGGCTGTTCCTCAACTTTGAGTGATCTCAGAGTTTGTATATTTAGTTAGGGTGGTGTGGGGGGTGCAGCACCCCATGTTGGGTGGTGTGGGGAGGTGAAGCCCCCCATTTGATTAGGATTGGTTAGTGTGTTTCATTGGTTTACAGCCTCAAAAATTTTTTCCATAGGAAAAAATTTGCGGACGTGGCCATTCGTGATTATGTGTTTTGATGTTTTAGGTTCGACTATTACGCATTTGAAGAACAGTGTCTTTGATCTCGTAATATAGACCCACCATGAAAGAGTGACAAACCACTTTTCAGATGAGACGTGACAAAGGACAAATAATTATCCAAGGGATAACAATTCAAAGTGGGATATTCCAGGGTGATTCTTTGTCAGTGCTGTTGTTTTGTTTTGCACTTAACCCATAAAGCTGTTTACTTAACAGATTAGGCTATGGTTATAAATTGGCTCCCAAAAAACAATCTTCTTTAAAGACATCTCATTTACTTCTTGTGGGTGACTTAAACTTGTGTAGTTCATCAGACAAGTAGCTGAAAACACAACTACAAATGGTTAAAACCTTCTCAGATTATATAAGCATGTCATTTTGTCTTGAGAAATGTGCAAAAGCAACACTGAAAACAGGAAAGTTAAAGCACCAAGAAAATATAAATCTTGGACAGGAATGTGATATAAAAGAACTTGAGCAGGAGGGAGTGTACAAATATCTGAGAACAGATGAACGATCAGTAATAAAACATGAACAAATGAGAATAAAACTCAGTAAACTACATTATTTTCCTACTTCTCACTGAACTGCAGCTATCTGTTTTTAAAGAAAAATAAAAACAGAAAAGAAAAGACCCTTTTTCTTTTAGAATCTAGCTTGTCTAATTGCCCTTAAATATGGCTGTTCATCTTGCCCAGAGAATGGATTGTACTTGCTGATTGTTTTTTTTTTTGGATTTTCCTTTGTCCCAGGTGTTCCAGGTGTAGCCCTGCTCCATTCACCCTTGCTGCATTTGGGCTCACCTCGCTCTTCTCCCACCCCCATTCCCACCCACCCTATATCATTTCCTTTATACCTACTCACATGTCCCGCCCAACCATCAAACTCCTCCCCTTCCTGTTACACAAGCTAACACCCACTACAAACTCTATCCCTAACTTACATCTCCTCCCCAAACTCATAACCAGCTCAACCTAATAAAGCCCTCTCCTCCTCTTCAAACATGCCAGCCTAAATCACTCCTGTCATACGTCTACCTGCACAGCTCCTCCTACACAACATAACATCACTTCACCCACTCTTAACGCGTATACATAAAGCCCCCACCTACCCTCACCTAAACTGCTTTTCTTGCCCTCAGCAACCCATACTCATCTCTGCATCTATCCTTCCAATGAATATACTACTCCCTAAAATAAAAAACTCCTCCTTTCAACCATAGTACATCTAAATATAAAACAAAATACTTTCACAACTACCCACAAAAAAATTAAAGCTTATGACTTTCCAAGGACTCTACTCTTGTCCACTGATATACACCCAAATTCAAGTCCTACCACTATTCCTAACACCCCACAAAATATCACCCCCAATTCTAATCAACCATCCATACCAAAAAAGAAAATATCCTTGTATTCTATCAATACTTGAAGTATGCTCAACAAACTAAGCCAGTTTCATGCTTGGGTATCTCTTCATACCGCAGACATTATCTCTGTCACAGAAACTTGGCTTAAACCTCAAAACTAAGATGAAGACATTCTTCCTCCAAGTTATAATATACTTCGACAAAATCGCTTAAAGAAAAGATTTGGAGGTGTTGCTTTAGTTTACTCTAACTAACTCACTCTCTCCCTTTCAAAAGAACCAATCCCCTCCTTTGCACCTGCTGAAATACTAATAGTAAACCTCAAACTCAATGACTTTACTACCATCACAGTAGTAGCCATATACATTCTACCAGGGGACAACATCCCCTTAATGGAAAACATAAAGTCATATCTCTCACTAAATTTCCCTAATGAAACTATCCTTCTTGGGGATGTAAAATTAATTGGAATAATCTTAATAATCCAAACCCTCCACAACACATAAACCTCCATGGATTTACACAAGTAATTTCCTAACCTACCCATACTAATAGCTCTCATTCTTCAAGCTCCTTGATAGATTGGATACTTGTTTCTAGCCCCAGCAAATACCATAACTCTGAAACTCTACGTGATGCATTGATTGACCACTCTCCTATAAAAGTGCTACAATACATCACCCACCTCCCTCAACCACACCCACTTATCACCTGCCACAAACTTTCAACCTTTAACCCAGACACTTTTAAAACCCTCCTCTCTAGAATTAATTGAGATTTCCTTACTCAGTTCCTACTCAGTGAAGCAGCAAATGTCTTTAACTCAACTTTCCTAAATATTTTAAATTCTCTAGCCCCATCGAGAAAAGTTTGATTAAAGGCAAACATTTCACCCTGGCTAACTAAAACTACCTGTATCCTTATGAAATCCAGGGATAGGGTATGGAAAACAGGGGAACAAACCAAACTTCCAGCTGACCTCCTAAAGTATAAAGAATTTGAAATCAGGCAAAAAAAATTATCAACAAAGACAAAAAAGACTTTTATTATAATCCCCCAAAACATTAAAATCTGATCCGAAAAAATTCTGGAATGCTATAAACCATATACTACATCCAGGTAATCCAACTTCACCAAACCTATGTCCTGACAAGGCACCTGGAGAAACTGCCAATACCTTCAACACCCACTTTATTGAATCCATTTCCAAACTATTTAACCCCAAACTCTCAAACCACAACACTTCAATCCTCCCTATACCCCCTCAACCACTATCTCAGTAAATTCCTTCTTTCTCAAACCTGTCTCCACTGACTATATCAGAACTCTATTCTCAAAGCTCAAACTATGCTCTGTATCAGCAGACAATATTCCTTCTTACTTTTGTCAGATTGCTGCGTACTCCCTTGCTATGCCTGTATCTATAATAATCAATCACTCCATCTCTGAATCCAATGTTCTTTCTATCTGGAAACAGTTTTACACTCTTCCTATTCATAAAGGAGGTAACTCCACAGAAATATCTAATTTCAGACCTATCATTATCCTCTCCCCCCTCTCTCCAAAATCTTTGAGAAATGTATCACAAACAACGTATGCATTATCTCTTGCAAGAAAAACTTCTCACTCAAACATAGTACGGCTTCCGTCCCAAGCATAGCACAACTACAGCTCTACTATCCTTTCTCAACACCTTAGCCCTTGCTAAAGATGATTAGAAACTCATATCCTGTCTATTCCTTGATATGTCTAAGGCTTTTGATACTGTCTCACACACTCTGCTACTTAGTAAACCTGTAGACCTAAACTTCTCCCCTGAAACAGTTGCATGGTTCTCTAGCTATCTCCCTGATAGGCTGCAGTCAGTACAATGGGACTCAGCACTATCTACCCCTCTCTTGGTATGAACTACTCTACTCTTTTATATCTTCACCAACTCACTCCACTCCTCTTGTCCTCAATCTAACATTGTCCAATATACAGATGACTCTACCCCCCTTAGAACTGCTAACAAATACCCAGACATCTTCCAACTCAGTAGAGACACGGCTCACTAATAATTAGCTCATCCTCAACCCTAAGAAAACAAAATTACTACTCTTTCTACCTAAATCTGCAAACCACATTAAACTTTCCTTCTCCATAAGGTACCTAAACAATACTCTTATAGAAGTCGAAACTAGCACAAAACACCTTGGTATTACCATAGACAACCAACTGAAATTTGATATTCACATTAGCAATTGTATCGAAAAAACCCACCAAAAGCTTGGACTAATGTACAGGAACAACAAATTCCTAACTACTGAAGCTAGGATTTCTCTTACCCATGCCTACCTTCTACCATGCTTAAACTATTGTTCCCAAATACTCACAAATCTGAACTCCTCCCTACTTACCAAATTTGAATCAACCTACCACAAAATAGCATTTGCAGCTCAACAAACATATATATCTCACCACTGTCTCTCCCTAAAACAAATGACCTGCCCCGAAATACCTCACCTGTTCCTACAATCTCAACCTCAAATCATACACTCCATCCTAGATCAGCCTGATTTCTGCCCAAGCCTATCTTCTCTCATCTCTCACTACTCCCCTACCAGACTTCTCTGAAACTCAACTCAAGACCTACTAAAAATCCATAAACCCAAATCCAACACAGGGTGCAACATATATAGCTACCATCCCTCTCTTGCATGGAACAAACTCCCACTAGAAATAAGGACCCTGACTCACCCCCAAACAATTTAAGCTAGCAACCAAAGACCACTTTAAAAAACACTGACCCTGCCATTGCACTCACCCTCCTGATTATTGCCTACCTTTATAGTACGGTCTAACTAACTTACTAAACCCTGCCTTTAACTACTTCATGCTATGCTTCCTATGCAATTTTCAAAGCTTTTTCTATACTCTGCTCCCTAAAATTCTTATGTAACCTTTTAAGTTTCTGCTACTCTGCATACAAAACCTTATATTTACTCAACTCTATTTTTAAACCAAAACATACAACTTATTCTACTTTTTTAACATTCTCCTATTTTGTTTATAGTATTGTTTTATCTGTAAACAATATACATGTGTGTTGCTTACATATTTTAACTACCAAAATTCTCTATTGCTATTTTTATTGAACTGTATCTGTATTGCTATTTTTATTGCATTGTATACCCCTTTGTATCCTACTCGCAATCTCTGCCACTGCTTCAATTCCTTTGTCTAAAATTTCCTTTGTCTAAAAAGATGTTGTATTAAATGAACATGAATTTATTGTTTTTTGTAAATATCTTATAAGTGATTGACTTACCTCATATATTTCAATGTTTTTAACATATTTGCCTTTCTGTATATTGAATGTTAAATTACTGCTCTCTTATGCTGTACTAATACATTTTATATTGTCTTTCTGTCTGGAGCTTTTCTCCTTGGGCCTCCTTTGAAAACGGGCCACCTTGGCCCAATGGACTTTCCTGGTTAACAAAATGAAATAAATAAATAAATCTTTAGAGCTTTTTCTTCCCGGGCCTCCACTGGAAAAGGGCAATAGCTCAGCTGGGCACTCCCATTCAACAAATGTAAAATAAATAAATAATAAATAAAGAATGGCTTAGAAGATTAAAACTAATATTGAAAACTACCTTGACATCTAGGAATAAGGTCCAGGCTATAAACCAGTTTGCTCTTCCTGTTCTAATTTACTGTTTTGGGGTGGCTGACTGTCCCCAAAAAGTACTGGATCAGTTAGACAGGAAAACAAAAAAAATGCTTCGCACTTATCAAATGATATATTAAAATATGTGTATACCAAGATTATATATTCCTCACTCTGAAGGAGGTATGTGTCTCCTCAAAACTGGTTCCATGTTTAGATCTGCAATCATGGGACTGCATACATATCTGATGATCTTAGCAGCATTGGGGGTTAGAATAATGGTTAAGTTAGTTACATCACAAGGTTTGATCCTTACCAAGGGAAACTGGCTAGGCTTAAAATGTCCCCAAATAACAACTAGCTTAGTACTTGCCTATAAACTTAAACAAAATTTTAAAACATGGCGAAAGAACTTTAAGAAAATATCCTTGCTTAATTTAGCAGAAGCATTTCACTTTGAAGTTGGGATGGAAATTAAAGCAGAAGAAGAGAAAAATGAGACAGCAGCCAAATCTGCCCGAAACAAACAAAAAAGATTATAAGGTAAAGGATCAGCTGTGAAGGAATGAAAATTGGAAAATCCGTAAATATAATGGCACCTACAGATCACTTTGAACAACCACATATTAATCAAAATTTGATGCAAGAGTGGTTAAGGAGATGCAACTTGAAACCAAAAGAATTAAAAAGAGATAATAGTAAACTACATACATGTAGGTTTAATAAATCCATTGCATCTATGGGAAAAACAGACAAATGCAGGTACTGTAAAAAGGAATTGGAAACAGTTGCACATCTTGTCACTAATATGCTCATGATAGAGGACCTGTACACCGAAAGGCACAATAATGTGGCAAGACTGTTGCATTGGGGATTGTGCAAACACTACAATGTAGAAGAAGATGAACAGCATTAGAAACATGAACCACAAAACATTACAGAGAATTGTGAAGTTTATATCACACGGAATTATCCATAACAACAGTTCAAAAAATAGATGTGAGAGAAACAGATAGTAGTCCACGAAACAGACAAAAGTAGCATTCATCAATGAAATCACTACACCCAGAGATTATAGTGTCTTACAGAGAGAGAGAGAGAAAGAGACAAAGTCATAAAGTGAGAGGATTTGCAGACAGAATCAAGAATAATGTGGAAGAAAAAAAAACAGACCGTTCCAGCAGTAGTAGGAAAAGTAGTAAGTCTCATAAAAAAAGAATATACAGTCATACTTATATATGCTACCAATACATGTAACCTCATATGAATTGCAGAAGGATTCAGTTCTGGGCACATTGTATATGCTGAGAAGTGCACTGTTGGCTAACATCAAAGATGAAACAATATTAATTTCAAGAACTTTAGTTGTCCCCTGACAAAGGAATGGGGTCCATTCCCAGCATGGTATTAAAAACCTAAAAAACTTTGAGGAATTAAACCAGAATAGACTAAGTATCTATAGAAACGTATTTATAATCTTAATGGATGGTCAGTTAAACTCAATGATATGACATGTGAACATTGGCTGTATTGATGATTGTCACTGTTGATGTGACACCCTAACCCCATGTACAAAAAATGGAAAATGGGTTCTGGATGGAAGGATGGATGACTAAATGGAAGGAATATTGATGCATCTTTTTGCATGTGTTGTGAAAGTAAGGGTATTGGGAAATGTGAAAGTAAGGGTATTGAGAATTGTGAAAGTAAGGGTGCTGGGAAGGTATGTAGCTTTGACTGCAATACAGAGTAAAGTGGCATGTTTATGGAGGTATAGTGATGTTATCTATGAGGGGCTAGGTTAAAAAACAAAATATTTTGGTTTTGGGTGTCAATAGCAAGGACATGTTTTGCTTACAGACATTGACTATAAAGGGTAAGGTGCATTAAATCTTGGAGGATAATATATTTGGTTACATGTGGTTAATTCATAGGATCATAGGAGGTTATTAGGCTAATGAACCTAGGGGCTTTACAAGCCTAGTCAAGTTTTACCCTTATTTCCATGATCAGCACCTATCACCCCTGTCCAAGAGGAACAATGGTGGAACCCCTGAGATGAATTTACGGCTACCCATTGCATTTGAAGAGGGCCAATAAGGTGCTCTGCTTGACATGAAGCGGGAGTCTATTCCAAAGATGTGGTGACCTCTGAGAGACAAATCTGTCCATCCAGCAGGTTCTATTAATTTCACATACCAGGTTAAGGCCATTAGAGTGAGTAACCTGTGTACCATTTGACTTATGGATATGCAAAAATTCCAAGAAATCAGGGTCAAAGATTGCCTTATATGCAGGGCTGAGATCACCTCTGAGTAGTCTGTATGAAACAGAATAAAGTGAAAGTGATTTCAGACAATCCTTGTAGGATGGATACTGAAGACCTTGAATTTTCCTTGTGAGGAACCTTTGTGGTTTCTCCAATTGCTGCAGGTGCTTGGAAAGGTACATACCAAAAGGAGCATCGTACTCAATTATTTGCCTGATGAAAGAAGAGTACAGAGAGGCTATAACTTCTTTTTTTTCTGGAGATAATGCCCTTACTTATGAGATGAGCAATATAGCATGCCCTTCTTACCACTGTGGAGACATGATGATCAAAGGTAAGGTTGCTGTCAACCTGTGTGCCCAGGTTTCTCACCACTGAGTGCATACTTAGCGTGATGCTATTGATGTGGTAGTTAGCAGGAATATCACTCTTACTGAAAGGGATGGTGATACATTTTTTCCATTGCATTTAAGGCCATGACTTTGACACCAATCATTTGTTTGTGTAAGACCCTCCTGTAGAATATTGTTTGGAGAGTCTATAACCACTCCCAGTTTGCAGTCATAAGCAAACTTTGTCAGCCACAGACCTTTAGTTTTTGCTTGTACTTCAGAAATAGATTCCAAACAGTAGAGGTCCCAGGACTGATCCATGTAGATCAACACTGGTTACAGGTCTGCTGTTGGAGGTGAATTCCCCTATTTTTACTATATGGGTTCTATCAGTGAGCCTGTTAGCGACACATCTAATGATATACAAGTTGATATCTAGCTGGGTGAGATTGTCAATTATGCCTGAGTGGGGGATAGTGTCAAAAGCCTTGGCTAAGACTAGGTAGGCTGTATTCACTGATTTCTATTCATCAAGGGCCTGGGTGACTGTCTTGAAGAAGTCCACCAGGTTTTACAGGCATGATATCCCTTTTGACAAATCCAAATTGAGTAGGTCTATCTTTGTTGTTGATGAGGTCCATGATGATTCTCTCCATGGCCTTGCAGGTAAGACTAGTCAGGCTAATAGGTCTATAGGTTTGGGAATCAGTGGAAGCACCACCTTTGTGCAAGGCGATAACGGTAGCCTTTTTCCATTCAGCTGGGATGAAGCCAGTGCTTAGACTATGATTGTAAAGAGTACCCAATGTCATTGCTAATTCTTGTTTGAGCCCATTTAGGACACAGCCCTGGATGTTATCAGGTCCCATGGATGCTGTGTTTTTGACCATATAGAGGGTGCTGACAACCTGCTCTTTAGAGACAGAAGGTAGAAGACAGTTGGTAGGGATGTCTTGAGGTAAGTGTGGTGGGAACAGGGGAGTGAAGTTTTCACAGAACCTGTCAGAACCTGTCGGCTAACAGGTTAGCAATGTCCACAGGCTCGGTATATGTGGTATCATTAACTACCAGTTCAGCACAAATCTGGGCCTTTCCTTTTAGGTTACGGATGTAACTAATGAATGCCATATGGTTGTCCTTAGCTGAGGAAGCTAATTTGGATTTGTAGTTAGCTTTGGAGGCCCTTTTTCAAAATCATTGTGATCTTTATTATGCTTTTTTGACAATATTAGTAAAACTGTTTATTGCAAAAAATAAATAGGACATATTTCTACTCCACCAGGAGACTGTAGGCCTTATCAAATGCCAAAATTTGCAACATGCATTCTATGAAATCACGTATATTGTGCTTATTTAGTGAATGTAATTCAATGGTTCATAAACCCAGGACAGAATTGGAGTGAATGGGATCATCTTTCATTCTCTAAAGCTCTGTATCTTTTCTGTGCAAGTTCAACTTACAATTCATTTGCTGAAGGCATCCTTGTAAATTAAATAATTAGTGATGGAGCACATATCCTGTTCTCTTAGTAGTTTCTAATTTAACACAATGTACTGAAGCATTATCTGATTCTGACAAGAGAGACAAATGCCTGCAAAGTTCAAGAAAGATAGTTTTAGTCTATATTTTAACTCATATTTGCATGCAAATAAGGCCTTTTCCATCAAATTAAAACTGCACACCCTTTTAGACGTTCTAAATACTTGTGTGGAACATAGTGGAAATGTCTTAAAAACACAGAAATATATGCTTTGACTAAAGGAGTGATCTGATAATCCCAAGTACTGCATCTGTTTAAAACCTACTTGAAATAGTGTACCTTGTAGTTAAGGTCCTGTCTACCTTTTACTATGTAGCAATTCCCTTATATTTGTATCACAAAAAAAAAAAAAAATTGGGCCATTATTCTTGACCATTCCTGATCTAGATTGTTTTTTTTTTTTCATTACATGCCACTTGTTCTGGACAGAAAAGGTCCTATTAGGTCCATGGTTATGGACAAAGATTTCACTTACAGTCAGAATAATTTAACCATTAAATAATCTCTTTCAAAAATTGCTTTTATCTATCTATATATATATATATATATATATATATATATATATATATATATATATATATATATATATATATATATATATATATATATATATATATGGATTCACTTTAGAAGCTCGAAATACTGAAATATCGAATTTCTGTATTTCGAGCCCATAAAGTGCAAACCTGAAAAAAACGAAAACTCAGAAGCGCGAAATTCAAAATCTCGCATACCGAAGATTTTGAATTAGCGCTTCTGGTGTTTCGCTGTGGTTATGGATTCAGGTAAGTGTTTATGTGTTAAGGGTTTTGGGTAGGGGCTGTGGTGTGTGTTGGTGTGTTTTGTTACTGTGATCTGTGTGCGAGGAGCATGTAGCTTGTATGGTGGTGTTTTGTGTGTTTTTGTATGTAGTGTGACCTCAAAGTTAGAATATTTAAGTAGGGGGGTGTGAGGGGTGCAGCCCCCCACATGGGGGCTGCAGAAGTGCTTGCCCCCCTGTTTTATGTAGGACAGAGCTTGTGTTTGCGTGTGGGGAGGAAGGTGTGTGTTTGTGTACACCAGAAGTGGTAATTCAAAATCTCCAGTATGAGAGATTTTGAATTTTGTGCTTCTGAGTTTTCGTTCTTTTCAAGTTTCCACTTTATAGCCTTGACATACTGAATTTCGATATTTCAGTATTTTGAGGATATAAAGTGAATATATATATATATATATATATATATATATATATATATATATATATATATATATATATATATATATGTGTGTGTGTGTGTGTGTGTGTGTCTGTATGGATTCACTTTATAATCTCGGAATACTGAAATATCGAATTTCAGTATCTCAAGACTTTAAAGCCGAAAAATCAAAACATCGAAATCCCAAAAGAGCAAAATTCAAAATCGCAAACATGAACACACCATACACCACACAACCCATACACCATCCTCTACACATTACAACAAACAAACAAAACACACAAACACAACAATACAAATACACAAACCTATCCTACATATAAGCAGGGGGCAAGCCCCCCTACAACCCTCATGTGGGGGGCTGAATCCCCCACACCTCCGCTACATATATATACTATCTCCCAGGTCGTACCAAACAGAAAAAGACAGTACACTCACCACTACACACTCTACAGTCCCCTCGCGCACACACATATCATGGGTCT
The DNA here is from genome assembly GCF_019279795.1 of Protopterus annectens. Lineage (NCBI taxonomy): Eukaryota > Metazoa > Chordata > Ceratodontiformes > Protopteridae > Protopterus > Protopterus annectens. The sequence goes on from NC_056736.1 coordinate 509,662,547, forward strand.
ATACTTGAACATCGAAGTTTAACAACTTTGAATGTTCTAATATCGACCACTATTCAGCGAAAGCTGAAAATAGCAAAGCTGCAGAAAACCTAATTTTTTCTTGGGAAAGAATTTGGTTGCTGTTTCTGTCACTGCACTATTTTCAGCGCTGTGGTGGAACATTACGGGTCGGGTTCAGGTAAGTGTGCGATTGGGCGTGAGTTAGGATTATGGTGTGGGGCAGGTAAGTGTGCGATTGTGTAGATGTGAGGGTTAGGGCGGGTTAGGTGAGTTAGGGTTAGGGCATGGGTCAGGTAAGTGTGCAATTGTGTGGACATGAGGGTTAGGATGGGGTAGGTGAGTTAGGGTTAGGGCGCGGATGAGGTGAGTGTGTGATAGTGACGGACCTTAGGGTTAGGGTTTGGATTAAGGTAAGTGGATAGTTAGTGGTGTATGTACAGTTTAGTGTAGGGTTAGATGTAAGATTTTAGGTGTATGTCTGTGGATTGCTGTTTGTTTGGTGTGCTTGTGTTGTGTGCATGTGTTTCGGAACAGCAAATTTTTTCCCTAGGAAAATATTTGCCGTTCTGAATGTTCGATATTAGAACATTCGAAGTTCTGAAACTTCGATGTTCTAATATAGACCCCATATCACATACGTACAAACAGCACCACTTTCACCACTTAGACACTCATACTCCTACCTACCTACCCTAACCCAGACCTAAAACTTCTGAACACACTCACATACACTCAAATCCCTACCCAAAACCCTTAAAAAATATATTCACTTACCGTAATCTCCAGCCATATCCACACACCACAATGTACATCAGGAACACAGTACATCCCATATATGAGAGAGAGATATGTGTGTGGTGTGTGTATAGGTTCATGGTACAGTTGAATCATCAGTTCATTGACAAGACTCATTACAAAGTGCTGGAAATAACCATAGAATTGAAGTTTGAGTGTGTATTTGCTAGGAAAGCATAGGTTTGGAATTTTAATGCCAAAATCATCATGTGTGCCAAAATGCTTCAGCATTCGGGATGGGGGTATGGGTGAATGTTTGCTGGGTAGTGTTAAAGTAAGTGCTAAGGGAAGAGAGAGAGTTAGTATTGTGCATGTGTGCTGTTGAATTGTGATGCTGCCTGTCTGAGTGTGTTGTGTAGTAGTAGTGCTATGGAAAAGGGTTCTCCTAATGTAAGGTATAGGGTTAGGGTTATGGACAAGGGCAGGGTTAGAGTTAGGAATAACAAAGGGAGGGTTAAAGTTAGGGATAGCAAGGGCAGGGTTAGAGTTAGGGATAGCAAGGGCAGGGTTAGAGTTTGGGATAGCAATGGCAGAGTTAGAGTTAGGTAGACAAACCAAGGAAATGTAGACACACTGTAAAAGAGATGAGATGCACAAAACTCCTCCGTCCCTCGAGAACACCAAAATAAAACTCCAAGTTGCCAAAATGTAACACAAACAAAATTTATTAGGTTTAAGCTTCTCCCAAGCTTTTCGTTGGTTACAATACACCAACTTCCTCAGAAAACTCCTAAGAGAAATAAAAGCGGAAACGTCACTTAATCGCTACCCTTTAAATACCCGCACATCTTATCTATAGAAGAATATACAAAATATCATCGAATACATATAAAAACGCCTCAAAAACATTATATTAATCAGAAAAAGAACCCGATTGATTTAAAACATATAAAAATAGTAGATGTTACTTATTTGGTGAGCCAGCATGTTGTTAAATTTAATGAATGTAAATGATGGAATTTTAATGTCACATCATGCAATGAATGCAATAAATCAGAATAAAAATAAAAGTGAAAATAAACCATCAATAACCCCTGGGTACTTTACTCATCTGATGCTACTACCGACTACAAAACAACTGCTACCGAAAGCTACTGTACAATCAAATAAAAAACTATCCTATTTGTTATTGTATGTATATTTATAATTAAAACTATTATCTATATTTTACTTTGTGTATTCCAAAATGAAAATCAATAGGTACAATAGATACTATCTAGTTAAACTCTTAAGTTTCAATATACATGATATAGATAATCTGTCATTGATGCCTGGATAATGGCACGCATCCAGTCTAAGTTGCCAAACCAATTCTCTCCCTTCAAGAATTAATGAATCAGCTCCCCCCCTGCCATCTGATCGAACTTGGTCGATGGCTAAGAAGGAAAATGAATGTAAAGGATTTTGCTTTACATGCTTTGCTAAAACGTTTTCCACCTTACCCTTCCTAATAGTGTATAGATGCTCCTAAAAACGCTCCTGTAATTTTCTGTCGGTTTTCCCGACATAGAAGACTGGGCAGTGGGAACACTTAGCTATCTAGACAACTCCTGTACTAGAACAATTAAACCTACTATGTATTCTGTATTTAGACTTCCTTATAAGAAAGGACGACCCCACTGATATGTGCTTACAGTAACAGCACATATTGCATTTAGACATGCCTGCTCTTACTTCCGGGGACCTGGCCTTAGATTCTAGAATGTTTTTGAGGTTTTGACCCCTTCTGAAAACTATTTTGGGGTATTCCATACCGTTCTCTTTGAATAACCCCTCCTGCGTAATGAAACTCCAGTTTTTTTGTATGATAGAAATAATGGCCTCCACATCCACACTGTAAGTTAGGATGAAGCTACAAGGATGAAACGTCTTGGCTATTGGATTGAGTATACAGTTGTCCTCGTGTGTTTCAAAAGGGTTTAAGATAGGTGCATAAAAACATGACACCCGCTTGTTATGGACTTCACAAATTAAGTACAAAATCAGACCTGCCGGATAACCTCTTTTGAGGAAAAGACCATCCATGAATTAACATTCATCATAGAAGTCACTATCTCTAGTCACCATTCTTGCAGCTCTCACCAATTGGCCCTTTATGATGGATTTCTTCTGGGTAAAAGGGTGACAACTGTTGAACTGCAAGTAACTATTTGAAAAGGTTTCCTTTCGGTCAATTCTAGCTATATAGCAGTTAGAACTTGTATCTTTTGAAAGATCTACATCTAAGTATGAAATCCTGTCCCTTTCCACACTAAAGGTGAACTTCAAAAAGTTAGTGGAAGAGTTGAAATGGTTTAGGAGCTGATCAACTATTTCACCATCCCCTTTTAGGATGATAAAAATATCATCCAGGAATTGTGTATACAATAAAACCTTGTCCTGGTATACATGATTTGTGAATACATGTTCCCTTTCCCAGACAGCCATAACCAAATTGGCCACACTGGCACCACATGGAGATCCCATAGGTACCCCTATTTTTGTAGGTAATACCTGTTGTTAAAAGTAACGTAATTGCTGGACAAAATAATGTCCAGCAATTCATTAACCTGCTGGATCTCCTCATCGGGTGCTCCTTTTGAACACATCATAGTGGGAATCCAATCCAGTGCCACTGAATGGGGGATTGAAGAATATAAATCACTCACATCTATGGTCAAAAAAATAACTATCTGCACTGTAAGGGATTTGGTTGACCCTGGCCAAAAATGACCAGGGATCTTTGGGTATCTGTGGTTCACTCTCCACATATTTCTTCAAAATTGAATCTACTACCTTTGGACTGGCATAGGTAATGCTACTCCTGACGCTAACCAGTGGACTCATAGGAGGGTCTTCAAGGTTCTTGTGAATTTTTGGTGAACCAAATATTATGGGAATCTTGGGCACTGATATAGATATATAGTTGAATAAGTTCAAGTCTATCGAATTATTGATAAACATGTCATTATAATAACCGGCGATTCTGGCAAGACCTATATTCAACTCATTCCTAGAGATTTCTTTATACTTCTCGGATCCCAAAATATCTTCCATTCTTCTTATATAATCCCAGTCATTCATCACCACCAGTCTGCCACCCTTATCAGGCTGCATTACTCTGACTGGTGCATTGCATAAAAGATCTAATAAGGCTCTTTCTTCCTTACTGATATTGAATCTGGGTGATTGTGATGAAAAAGGGTGGTTAAATAAATGGCGAATGTCTAATTCACAAATCTGCTCAAACATTTCTAATATAGGACTTAAAGGTGAGTTACAAGAACTAGGGATGATAAAAGTACCCAACTCCCTAGTACAATTACCCAACAACAATTGCAGGTTTAACTTTCTGACAAACAACTTTAACTCTAAAATAGTTTTAGCCAAATCTGCCCATTTAGTTGGTACAAAATTGAGGCCTTTGGCTAACAACTCCACCAAATCAGTGGAAAAGTGGAAGTCAGAAAAGTTATAAATATTGAAATCCAAATCAGAATTTGTGATTACGGTACATGTCTTTGTAGTGAACCAGTCTACATTGTCATGAATCCCAACTAGTTCCTCCTGTTTCTGGACCTTTTCCTGGTCTTCCAACCCTGATAGGAGGAATAGTGGGAGGCTGAATTTTAAAAATTTGAATTCTCCACCTCCTGGACTAGAGGAGTAGATCAGTGTTGCAAAGTCAAATGATCACTCCATCAAACTGGTTCGCTGAAGGCTGTAGCATCAACCTCCACATGTATAGAGCCACTAGGTCTTGCTCCCTCTGTAATATTAGGGTGGTCTGTTCCATTGACATGGCACACACTAGAAGCTAAAAAGTTACCTTGTGAAGGTGGGGGTTTTGGGTATGCTGTACCTTCCCCATATGCCTTAATGTCCCTTTTGAGCTTCTTGATTTTGTTGATGAGTTGGTCAATACTACTGAATGACCGCTCATAATCAAAACGATAACGGTGGAAGTTCAGATCATTTTGGATTTCCACATCCAATTTAGTGATTTTTTAGTTAGAGCATCAGTGGCCCATTGGTAATGCCCATTAATCAACTCTAATAGTTCAAAACCATGTTTAGCAAACAGATTTATTAAATCTGCATGAAATGACGAACCTTCTACCAACCCCATAGGGTATTTCTCTTAGGAGTTTTCTGAGGAAGTTGGTGTATTGTAACCGTTAAAAAGCTTGGGAGAAGCTTAAACCTAATACATTTTGTTCATTTTACATTTTGGCAACTTGGAGTTTTATTTTGGTGTTCTCAAGGGACGGAGGAGTTTCATGCATCTCATCTCTTTTACAGAGTTAAAGTTAGGGATAGCATGCATTACTAAGGTGGTACGGGGGATTAGTTTGCCTTCCAGATATTTTACAGTAGACAGCATAGAACATACAGAATATGAATCAGACTGTATACTACAACCATGGTTCAGCAGTGTAAATTTGTTTTAAAAATGGTGGATTGCATATATTATTCCAATTTGTGCTCTGTTAGTCAAAATGTGTTTTCCATTTGCCACTATCCTAGTCATTATTTGGCTGTTATGTTTATTCACTTATCATGTGTGTGGTATCAGGACAAATTCACTTCTAAAGACTAAGTAAGATAGATTGCAGTCTCTTTGTGTTCTACTGTCCTGGTATAAGGGTATGATCCTCTTAGAGAGAATCTGCAGTTTATTGTGCCCTGTGCCCAAATATGGGAATCACTTTCACCTCACCATGATAAGGAATGTCTTCATCGATTTGCAAAAATGGGTAGGTAATGCCATTAATAGTTTACCACTCTATTCTAAATTTTCTGAATAATGCAAAATGGCCACATTGTCTTGTTTACTATTGTTGTAGATCTTTTTTATAAAATATGTCTGTTATCCTCTTCATACGAGCTGCATTTACAGACTATATTCTAATCTCATTTCTCTTCATTAATACTGAAGAAGAACAGCTGTCTCACTAGAACAGGGTCACAAAACTTAAATATGTTATCCATAATCTGAGTATGGTAAGCAGGAATGACACCAAAAGTACAGAAATTATTTAGGATGACGTGATTGATGGCCATCATTCTGATTTTGGAGAGACTGTGTGGGTCCCAACTCCTGCACTTCGGACTCCAAGCAGACCTGTGGAACAGAATGCACCTGCAGGGTTTCTCTGATTAATGCCAGCCTGGTGTCCCACATGATGAGTATATATGAAAACAGTAATGCACTTATAATAAAGCTGCCAAGATGCATTGCACAATGTTAACTCCAAAGAAGAAGATAAACTCAGAAAAACACACACTAACATTTAGAAGTAAATTGTGCCTTAGCTAAATCTCACCATAGATCATCAATACAAGCAAATGTCTAAAAGGAGGTAAGTGAAAAGCAAAAGTTAATAAGGAACAATTTCAAATGGAGGATGCCATTGAGGTTCAGTAGATGCCACAGTTTGGGAGTCTTGATAGACAAGCAAATAGATAGATAAAAGAAAAGAATACATAACAAAGGTATTCATTTAGCAGTACTACTTTCTTGATATTCACCGGTGATGGCTACACAATTTTATTTATACTCACTTTGCTTTTTATTGTTTTTTTTTTACATACATATAAGAAGTTGTGTCTCCTTTACTGACTGAATTACATCTTCTTCTCACCCTGCATCTTTGCTTATAGGTTCATAGGTGGTTACTAGGCTATCAGCATGAGAGCCATTTAAAGCCTAGCCAAGCTTATTGCAAATTTACCAAAATATGGTTGACTTATGTCAGTAACCCAAAGAATGTTTGCAGATGTGCAATAGATCTGTCAGTATGGGATCAGTGGGTGCCTTGTATGCTAGGCACAAATCCATCAGTATGGGATCACTGGATGCCTTGTCTGCTAGGCACAGATCCATCAGTATAAGTTCAGTGTATGCCTTGTATGCTAGGCACATATCATCACACAGCAGTCTAAGACAAGGGACTTGCTGTTTACAGCATGTATTCTTTTGGTGAGTAACCTCTATGGTCTTTCAAGCTGCTGCAAGTCTCTATTTAGGTTATACTCAATGACTGACCTAGATAAGTACAGTAGAACAAGGACTTCCCTGTACATGGATACATTGCCTTTATAGTTTTCCAGGTTTCCTTAAGTTTGGTATTTTTAGTAAAATATATTTTGTGTGTGTGTGTGTGTGTGTGTGTGTGTGTGTGTGTGTGTGTGTGTGTGTGTGTGTGTGTGTGTGTGTGCGTGTGTGCGTGTGTGCGTGTGTGCGTGTGTGTGTGTGTGTGTGTGTGTGTGTGTGTGTGTGTGTGTGTGTGTGTGTGTAGTGGGTTCTGGTGGCAGAGTGCCCTACATATGAGAGTAAAATGATTTTCCCTATGGACACCTACCATCAACTTTGTAAAGGAATTTTCCTCTTCAGAAAATGCCCTCAGTTTTGTATCATTACCCATCCAGGTTTCAGCCTATAGTGTTATTTTCACTGACTTGGTAACAGCCATATGTAATAGATCCCTATGCAAAGTCTATATTAGATGTGTACAGATAATTTATTACAGTGGTGGTGAAGCAGGTTTAATTCTGGAGATGATAATGACGTCTTGATGAATGGAGCTAATTAAGCAAAGGTCCTCTCATAATCTGTCTCTGCCAAGAAAAGGTTTCTATCCAATGATTTCCCCACTGATGTAACCACATAAAATAAATAAACAGAAACACTGTTCCAGGTTACCTATTTCTATACTGAACTACATTTTATTCTCTTCACACATTAGTGCTGCATTGTTAATGTACAGTACTGTAGATTAAGAATGCTGTCACAGGAAATCATAAAATCATGCCTTTTTTGAAGTCTTTGTTTTATGCGCATATGCTATCAATAAAGACTAATTTAAGAAATAGTAACAAGAAATTAAAAAGAAAATTTGTAAAATAATGCAACACAGTTTCATATTTGTTAGCAAACCTGACTTGTAGAGTAAGGAAATCAGAGAGCCATATAGAGCAAAACACAGCTGCTGTCACATGATAAATAACCACATATTGTGCCTGCTGCAGTGCAAAAAAAGTGAAATGAAGGTGTATGAGGTGCTGACACTGTTGAAAAAGTGCGTTCTAAGATGCAAAAGGAGCATGTGTGTGTGTGTGTGTGTGTGTGTGTGTGTGTGTGTGTGTGTGTGTGTGTGTGTGTGTGAGTCTGTGTGTGTGTGTGTGTGTGTGTGTGACTGTTTGTTCATGTATGTGTGTGCTAGTGGCATAACTATTGTTGAAATATTTTATAATGCTGGAGTTGTGAAATGAATTACTCCTAAATCTCTAATACTGAAACACCCCAAAGGTGAAGTCTGCGGGCTTAAATGCACTAAAAACTTTTTTTACCTTTTGGCTGGTATTAATTGAATTATGTCTACATACCATGTGTGCACAATTATATATTTTGTAGGCATGGTGTGATGAACAAGAGCTGAAAGCCATTATGTCTGATTGTCAAACAGAGGAGCAAATTAATATGTTTTCATTAGTCTCCCTGGGAAAATTACTTAAACAGACAAACAATAGAGGGAAGGAACTAGCATAATGGTTATGGTGTTTTCAGGTTAACAGGTTCACAGGTAGGTACTAGGCTATCAGCCCTAGGGCCTATACAAGCCTAGCCAAAAAGATACCCTGGCTTTCACCACCCAAGAAAATTATTTTCTTGTACCCCTGTTGAGCAGAGCCACAGAGGTGATCCCCGGGGTGAATTTCCTATTTCCCATCCAATCATCAAGATTTTTCTTGAAGAGTGCTAATGAAGAGCTATGTTTGATATAGACAGATAGTTTGTTCCAGAGTATAGGAAGTCTCTGGGACAGGAATCTAGCCCTCCATCATGTTTTGTTTATTGTGGGGACAAGGTTTAGGTCCCTAGAGCGTGTAGCTCGGAGGGATTGGAATTTCTTTAAGTCGAGCATGTCCAACAGCTCTGGGTTTGATATACCTTTCTATGTTCGGCAGAGATCGCCTCTGAGTAGGCGATATGCGACGGAGTAAAGCTGGAGTTTTTTTAGATGGTCTGCATAGGGCATCTGTTTAAGGTCAGTAATCCTATTTGTGAGGTATTTCTGCAGCCTTTCCAGTTGTTGTAGATGTCTTGTGAGGTACATACCAAAAGGGGCATTGTGCTCTATAATGGGTTTAATGAGTCACGAGTAGAGGGGACCAATGACCTCTTTTTTCCTGGATGAGAAACCTTTTGTGATGAGGTGTGCCATGTAAAAGGATTTCCTGACAACTGTGGTGATGTGATTATCAAAGGAGAGACTACTATCCACCTGTGTCCCAAGGTCTCGTATCACACTTTCAGTGTTAAGTAGACTACCACCTATGTGGTAGCTCATGGGTACAGAGTTTTTTGCAAAGGGGATGACAATGCACTTATTGGCATTGAGCTTGAGGCCATGACTTTGACACCAGGCATCTGTCTCAGTGAGGTCCTTTTGTAGGATGCCCAAATCATTAGGAGTTTCACTTATGGCTCCTAGTTTGCAGTCATCTGCGAACTTGGTTAGCCAAAGACCTTCTATGTTAGACTGCACTTCAGAAAAGTAGATACCAAACAGGAGAGGACCCAGGACTGAACCCTGTGGTACTCCACTTATCACTGGTCTGAAGTCGGATTTGGAGTCTGCTACTTTCACAGTGTGGGTTCTGTCAGTGAGCCAGTTGGCAACCCATCTTGTGACACAGGGATTTATACCTAGTTTAGTGAGTTTATCTATAATTCCAGAGTGGGGGATTGTGTCAAAAGCCATGGTGAGATCTAGATAGGCTGTGTGAGCCACCTTACCCTCGTCTACAGCTTTGGTGACTGCTTTAAAGAAGTAAATCAGGTTTAGGAGACATGATCTGCCTTTTACAAACCCGAACTGGGTGGGGTCCAGACTTTGCAGATTACCAATGTCTTTGTTTATAAGTTCCATGATGATACGTTCCATGGCCTTGCAGACCAGGCTCGTTAGGCTAATGGAGAGGTACTTCCTGGGGTCCATAGTGGCCATATATATATATATATATATATATATATATATATATATATATATATATATATATATATATCTAAAGAGAGAGATAGATATGTATGTGTGTGTATGTGTATTTGTGTGTGTGTGTGTGTGTGTGTGTGTGTGTGTGTGTGTGTGTGTGTGTGTGTGTGTGTGTGTGTGTGTGTGTGTGTGTGTGTGTGTATAGGTTCATAGGTCAGTACTAGGCTATCAGCTCTAGGGCCTATACAAGCCTGGTCAAACAATTCCCCGGATATTTCTTCCCACAATATTTACTTCCCTGGACCCCTGTCTAGCAGGGCAACTGACATGATCTCCAGGGTGAATTTCTTATCTCCCATCCAATCGTCAAGGTACCTTTTGAAGAGGTCCAAGGAGGCGCTCTGCTTGACATGTATGGGCAGTCTATTCCAGAGTATGGGGAGTCTCTGGGTCAGGAACCTGTCCCTCCAGCATGTTTTGTTCATTGTGATGACATGGTTTAGATCCCTGGATCATGTGGCTCTGAGGGATTGGGATTTTCTTAAGTAGAGCATGTTCAACAGCTCAGGGTTTGACATGGCCTTGTATGTTAAGCAGAGATCGCCTCTAAGTAGACAATATGCCACAGAGTATAGCTGGCGATTTTTAGACGGTCAGCATAGGGCATCTGCTTTAGGCCTGTGATTCTTTTAGTGAGGTATTTCTGCAGCCTTTCCAGCTGTTGCAGATGTCTTATGAAGTACATACCAAATGGAGCGTTGTACTCTATAATGGGTCTAATGAGGGAAGAGTAAAGTGGGACAATGACCTCCTTTTTACTGGATGAAAATCCCTTAGTGATGAGGTGTGTCACAAAGAAGGATTTCCTGACTGTTGTGGTGATGTGGTTATCGAAGTTGAGATCACTGTCCACCTGTGTCCCTAAGTCTCTCATCACACTTTCAGTGTTTAGTGCACTGCTACCTATGTGGTAATTCATGGGTACATGTTTTTTCCCAAAGGGGATAACTATACATTTCTTGGCATTAAGCTTGAGCCCATGGCTCTGGCACCAAGCATCTGTTTCCTGTAAGGCCCTTTTGTAGATTATCCACATCATTTGGGGATTCAATCATGGCTCCCAGTTTGCAGTCAACTGTGAACTTTGTTAGCCAGAGTCCTTTAGTGTTGACCTGTACCTCAGAGAAGTAGATGCCAAACAAGAGTGGCCCCAAGACTGAACCCAAAGGTACTCCACTTGTCACTTGTCTGAAGCTGGATTGGGAGTCAGCTACTTTTACAGTCTGGGTTCTGTCAGTAAGCCAGTTAACCCATTGAGTGATAGAGGGATTTATGCCCAGCTTAGTAAGTTTATCTATGACTCCAGAGTGGGGAATGGTGTTGAAGGCCTTGGTGAGGTCCATATAAGCTGTGTGGACTGCCTTATCCTCGTCCACAGCTCTGGACACTGATTTGAAGAATTCAATCAGGATCAGGAGACACGATCGACCCTTCACGAACCCAAACTGGGTGGGGTCCAGTGTTTGAAGGTTGCCAATGTCTTTGTTTATAAGTTCCATGATAATGTGTTCCATGCCCTTGCAGAACAGGCATGTCAGACTGATGGGACAGTAGTTCCCAGGTTTCCAAGGTGGATCGCCCCTTGTGGAGTGGGATAACTATAGCTGTGTGCCACTCAGTGGGCACGAAGCCTGAGATGATGCTATGATTAAATATGACACTTAGGTGAGGTGCCAGTTCATTTTGTAGTTCATGTAGTACACAGCCCGGGATGTCATCTGGTCCCATGGATGCTGTATTCTTAGCTTTGGAGAGTGTGGTTTCTACCTGTGTGGCCATGATTACTGGAATTTGGCAATCTTTTTGTATTGAGATGGGCCCTTTAGTGGGTGAGAGGGGAGTGAAGTTGGCACTAAATTGATCTGCCAGGATACTGGCAATATCCTTGGGATCAGTGTATTTAATGCCATTCTGTTGTAGCTCAGAGCAGATCTGAACATTGCCATTTAGATTCTTGACATAACTATAGAATGCCTTGTGGTTGTCTTTGGAATCTTTGGCAGTTTTATTTTCGTAACTAGCTTTGGAGGATTTTATGAGGGATCTCAGCTTCTTACTGAGGCTGGTAAGGGAGTTTTTTGCATCCTGGGATTTTCCTCTTTTCTGCAACAGTTTATTCCTTTTGTTGTATAGTTTGTTTATGGCAGGGGACCACCAGATTGGCTACCATTTTTTGGAGGAGAGCATCTTGGTTCTATTTGGGATGGTACGATTCATGCATGAGTGGATGTGCTCGTACAGTGCCTTAGTGTAGGATTCAGCAGTCAAACTTTCAGCTCCCATCTGCATGGGTGCCATGAAGATTGTCACTTTTGACTTAAGTAGCATGAAGTTGGCTTTGGAGAAGTTTTTTACAGAGGTTTCCTTACTGGGGGATGGGGATGGGATGTGGATGTCAAGGGTGATTTGCTTATGGTCAGTCATGACCAATCAGGGGGTGACCACTGGTGTGGAGCATCTATCTCCCATGTTGGTAATGACCACGTCTAGGATATTGGAGCCCCTGGTGGGACAATGGATTAGCTGATCCAGGATATTGGAATTTATGAATTCCAAGAACTGTTGGGAAAAGGTGTTGTTACCCGAGTAGTTTTCCCAGTTAATGGCAGGGTAGTTGAAATCACCCAGTATTAGGATGTTTGGTTGTATGTTAATATTTTCTAGTATGTTTAGAAAGGTGTAGTGAGATCTTGGGGCATGGTTGGGGATCTGTAGAAAGCTACAATTTGGATTGCAGTCTTACCTAGTGTTAGTTGCACCTGGAGAATTTCAGATGCATTGTGTTGGGCAACTAGTCTGGAGGTGTGAATATCCTTGGTGAATATGGACACTCTTCCACCTTTAGTGTTTTGGTCTTAGTTTGGTGGCTGAAAAGTGTGGTAAGAGTTGTAGCCTGGTATTGCAGGGGTGCTCTCAGGAGTCTTGAACCAGGTCTCAGTTACTGCACAGATATCGATGTTCTCCATTATTAGGAGTACCTCGAGAGAGTGCATTTTGAGGTTTAGACTTCTAGCATTGAGTAGCATTGCCTTCAGATTTTGCATGCTTGTATCTGTTACGGTGGTGGTTTACCTCGCAGAACCAGGATACAGGGTTTGATTTTCATCTTTGAGGGATAATGGCTAGACTCACAATAGCCCACAGGGGCAGCTAACCTAGTACTTATCTTTGAACCTATGAACCAATTATACAATGACAAATGTTAAGCATGTGTTTATCAAGATAATGGTGGCACAGTAAAGAAGATGATTACAAAAACCACACCCTACGATGCATGATCTCAAACTCAATGTCCCTTTACAGATAGTAGTTTGATGATAGATTCTATTCAAGGGAAAATAGGTTCATAGGTTGGTACTAGGCTATTGGCCCTAGGGTCTATACAAACCTAGCCATAACAATTCCCCAGCTATTTCTTCCCACACTATTTACTTCCTTGGAAGTGACACTATTTACTTCCCTTGCCAGGAAATAATTTGAATATCTATACATACAGAAGAGTTCACACCATAGGAGAAAAGATGAGACCATCAGCTCTATTCTGCCAAATCACCAAATTCAAGTACAAGTCACTGGGCTGATATGCTTATTCACTATTACTAAAACAGAGTGATTGTACTACGTAGATCCAGGACTTAACATAGTCTACTTATCCTCTTATATAAAATATTTTCCATCACAGTTTTTCAGAAATGGTCAGACAAAATAAATGTTTCTTTATAAAAAGTACTACTTATTTAAAAAAGGAGCAATAGCAGCAACAAACCACTCAACTATGCTATTGTATTCCTTAGACATTTGTCAATTTTGTAGCATTTCAGAAGCTTACAAGGTCTTATTGAAGAAGTCATACAAGTAACAGAGCAATTCAGACACATTGCTACACAGGAAAACATAATCAGCTTTCAGCGCTATGAAGCAATGTATCCCTAGCTACTGCATGCAAAATTAATTTAATGGTCTGTGTATCCTGAAAGATACTAACCCAGCATTTCATGACCATCTTGATATTGTATGTCAGTCTTCTTCAAGGTTATGCACTGATATTGCTAAACAGATGAAACCAATTGCAGCAGACATTTTAATGTTTCTGTTTTATTTACTTATTTGTAAGAAAACTGAGTATAGTCTATCAATTATATATAAAGAAAATTAGAGACGTGAGCTACAGCAGGGATAGAGAGAGTTTTCCATGAAAGCAAGCTTACTCTTTTAAGTCAATAGCAGTGACATAGTGGGGCTTCTAGGGAGATACCCAATTTTTTAAGTCTTGTTGAATGAAAGTTATTTCAACAACTTATCCTCATGCAACAAGCTTTTGGAAAAAATCATCAGAGGCATTTTTGTGATGCCCACCATCACACTGCTTATAAGACAGGTAGAGCCAGGGTCTATGATCATTTCTTTTGCTAAGGGCCTTGACAATTTTAAGATTTATTGAAATTAATAGTGTACAGAAAACAATTTTGCTAAGGTTTAAGATGGCAAGAAATGTGTTGTCTTTGTTTTTTGTAACTCATGAGCTATGAAAATGACTGAGGTTATTACTGATACTTAAAGAAGTGAAATGTTGCCTTGAAAGTATCACTTCATGCCAGCCACCACATTTAAATTGACATGGTGAAATTATTCTGCATGCTTGCCTTGCTCTTTACAAAAATCTAGTCTTACCATTCAAATAAAAGTCTTGGTAATATGTGCTGTTACTATATACTCTCAGTAGCTGTTGACTTCTCTGAACTATGACTTAATTTAAGCAAAGGGAAAGCTATATTTTGCTTGAGTCCTCCTTTTACCCCTTTTGAACCAGACTGGCTACTGTAGAACTTATTATAATTCTTGACAAACAAAGTGATTGACAGTGAAAAGGTCTTTTTCACTTGGGTCAGCAATGGAAACTTACACACGAAAGAACACATGAGGGTAGGTTTGACATAATGGTTGAAGTCTTTACATCATAAACACAAAATACTGAGTTTGATTCTATCCTCAGGCTATTGGCTAGACTTAAAATGTCCCTTCAAGGCAACTAGCATTGTATTCTCCAATAAACGTATGACATTCCATTAGTTATTTAATAAAAGTAATAATTATAAAAAGGAAAACTCAACCATCCAGTGTAATTAACTGTACTTTAGAATTATTTTTCATCTTAGAGTCAAATATTCATGAGGTTTTAGGTAAAGAAATGTTTCAATAATTTTAGATTTCTTAATTTTAATTTCTCTCTGCAGCACCTCTGTATGTATATATATATATATATATATATATATATATATATATATATATATATATATATATATATATATATCCCGTTTTTTCTTTTTCAGATTGTGTTATGATTTAGATGAAAAATTGTGTATGTGTGTGTGTGTGTGTGTGTGTGTGTGTGTGTGTGTGTGTGTGTGTGTGTGTGTGTGTGTGTGTGTGTGTATAGTTTGAATGGAGACATTGTACATACTATAGTTCGCCAGCACCTTTGTAACCTGATACTAGGTATGGCTGAGGTCAGTAAATGGTTGGTAAAAAGCACACACTAAAGTGAGAGTTTTTCCAAAGTTTGCTGCTCAATAAATTCCCATATTAATAGTATGGCTAAAGTATACTGCAACAATAATACATATTCCATTTTTTAGCCAAGGAAATTTTGATTTAATTCATGTAACTGTTGAAAATTAAAGACATTTCATAATACTGTTTATTAAAATAGGTAATGACTTGAAACACTTGTTACTACACAGAGCATCTGCCCATTTTAATGTCAACACTAAGAAGCTATGAACACCGAGTGGGGAATGTTCTCAATGTAAGCTCATTGACAGAAGCCTCTCTGAACTTCAGGCATCTAAACAAAATTATTGAGTATAGAACAATATTCTTGAAGGTCTACAAGAGCTGTGTACACAACAAAAAAACTTTTATTTAACAAGCAATGCCATTAAAATGTTATCAGACTGGGTCATTGCGCTGTTAAAGTCTACAGTGGTAACAATGCTAGTAGCAACAGAGACGTGTTGAAAGTTCTGCAAGCGTCCCTTTCATATTGGATCATATAGTCAAGGATCTTAGGGGAGAGGGTGATAACAATAAAAAACATGAAGCCAAAGAGATCCTATGGCAACATACATTGTAAGGTGATACCAGCCCCCACCCCTGGTTTAAATGACAACACTATATCATGTGTGCACTTGGTGATGTTTTGCTGGATGATATTCCAAGGAAGGTTGTTGATAAATATGGAGAAAAGTATAGGATCTAAGACAGAGCTTTGGAGAACTCAAGAGGTGGTGTGTCAAGTTATCATATGATACTTATGACAGTAGACAGAAAAAGATCTGTTGGATAAGTGACTTTTAAACCATTGGCATGCTTCTTAGGAGAAGATGAGGTCAGAAAATGTTATTAGCAATGGATTGTGGTCAATTGTCTTGAAGGCTGCTTTATGAAATCATTGTGTCTTTATTGTGTTTTTTGATAACATTAATAAAACTCTTTATTGCAAAAAAATGGAGATATTTCTTTTCTCCCCAGGAGACCGTGGCTCTTATCAACCTAGAAATCTTGCTATGTACATTCTTTCCTCTTCAAAAAATTAAACCACAGGCATATTATACTGTATTTTTAATCCATAAAATAAACTACTAAATTCATTATTAAAAATAATAATAAAACTTTCAAAATTTTCTATTTTACTTTTACTCTCCAAGGACAAATTCAGAAAGAATGGAAAGAACTTCCCCTCACCAAAACCACATAATTTCTGTGCAACTTCAGGGTCTATATTAAATTAGCAAATGCTTAGAAAAGCGAACACTAATTCATCGACCCCTTTTACGTGAAAGCTTAAAATCTCGAACACCTGGAACCGAGAAACACACACATAACACAAGCACACCAAAAAAACAGCAATCCACACACATACACTTAAAATAACACATCTACTCTACACTAAATTGTACATACACTACTATCTGCCCACTTACCTTAACCCAAACCCTAACCCTAAGGTCCGTTGTTATCGCGCACTCACCTGACCCGCACCCTAACCCTAACTAACTTACCCTGCCCTAACCCTAATGTCCACACACTCGCACACTTACCTGAACCTGACACCACAATGCTGAAAATAGCAAAGCCACAGAAATGGCCAACCAAATTCTTTCCCTAGGAAAAAATTCGATATTCTGCAGGTTCGCTATTTTCAGCAGTCACTGTTTTAGGGTTGATATTAGAACATTTGATGCTTTCAAACTTCGATGTTCTAATATAGACCCCAACTCCCGTATGCACTAATGTGATATTTATTGCTGTGGTTCAAAGAAAGAGTGACAGGGAGCATATTTTGTTCTCCTAGTGGACTCTCACTTAACACATTAAGCAGAAGTATTATTTGAGATGGGCAAGAGGGGCAACTATCTGAAAAAGTTTAAGAAAGAAAGTTTACTAATTCTACTTTTTAACTCTTACTTGCATGTCTAAGGATTTTAACCTGACACTATTACTAACCAAATGCAGACCTATGAGATTAGGACACTCCAGGAGGTGTTCAGCTTATTTCATTTGCATGCAGACAGGACCTTTAATATCAACCAAACCTACCTTTTTAGAGGCTTTAAATACCATAGGGGAAATTTCACAAAAAAACAGAAATATATGCACTGACTGTAGCTATCATCTGGTTATCCTGCGTACTGCACCTGTTTAAAACTTACTGCATAAGGTGCATGTTGTAATTAAAGCCTGTTTGCTTTTTATCATGCAGCAATTGCCTTATATCTTTAACAAAAATAAACAAATAACCAAATAAATAAATGTCACTTTTCTTGACCCTTCTAAATCATCAGGAAGACTATTTCCATTCTAAGCCATCAAGTCTGTATTTGAAGGGCTTTGTTTTATGTAGGGTTATGAAAAAAGCTTTTACTTACAATCAAAACAATTTAGTCATTAAATAATTTCTTTCAAATATTGTTTACGTACATATGGCTTCACTTCACATTTGGGTTATCAGTTCATTGACAAAGTGGAGTGACTGGAAAATTCATTGACAGCCCTCATTATAGAGTGCTGGAGATGTCAAAAGGATGGAAGAATGCGTATAGGTAGGTAAGGTAAGTGTGGTTTGGGGATTTTAATGTCGAAACTTTCAGGTATACGAAAAATGTTGACATTAATAGGGGTAGGGGTCTGTGAATGTTTTCTGGCTAGTGTTAGAGTAATGGCTAGAGAAAATGGATAGATTTAGTTTTGTGTATTCCTGTTGCTGTATGTTATGTGTGTCTGAGTGTTATGTGCAGTGGTAGTGTTTTGGAAATGTTTTTTTCTTAGGTAAGGTGTATGATTGAGGTCAGAGGTAGTGGGAAGAATTAGGGTTATCATGCAGTAGTAAGGCAGTGCGGGTGGTAGTTTGCCTTCCAGATCACTTGCAGTAGCACTTACAACAGCACAGAACATATAGAACATGACTGGACAGCATACGACAATTGTAATTCACCAAAGATAATCTTATTGTCTTATGAGTGAACTGCATATACGGTTTGTACTCTGATAGTCACTGTTTGACTATCTAGTAACTGCTACTTGACTGCTCACTAAACATCTGTGTGGTATCTTGGCAAATTTCATTTTAAAGATTAAATAAGATGGGTCATATTGTCTTTGTGTTGTACTAGCCTAGTATGACTATGTGATCCTCTTAGTTAGAGTCTGCGTTATATTGTGCTCTGTGCCCAAATATGGGAATCAGTAGAATATGGCCTAGCATTTCCATCAGTGGAAATGGGAAATTTGAGATAAAAAAATCTTAGGGTAGGTCAAACTTGATAGAGCTAGAAAGCAAATAAGATTCCTGCACTACTGTAGAGAAAAGAACCTAGAGGTTGTCTACATTATTTTGCAAAAGATGTTGAAGATATTTTATAAATGACACAAGTTTAAGTTAAGTTTATAGTTGTACACAGGATGTTCATTAGTTGGGTTATTATCTGTTTATCGTGTTAGCTTTAGTAATAGTTATGTTTTTGTGAGTTAATGGGTCAGTCACTGAGTTATTATCTGTGTATAATGTCACCAACTTTAGTAGTAGTTATGTTTTTGTGAGTTAATGGGGCAGTCACTGGAGAGTCTAGCTGTAAAATGAAAATGCCTGCATATAGTGTTTTGTGGTGTATGTTACAGAATGGAATTTTCAAATAAACTATTTTTTAAAGAAAAAGATACAGGAATCACATTCACCTCACCATGATTTAAGGAATTTTAGGCATCTTCCTTGATTTGCTAAAATAGGTAGTTAATGCTATTGCTAGTTCACCTGTCAGTGTTCTAAATTCTCTGAATGATGTAAAACGGCCACATTATTTTGGCTTATCTACTATCATTGTAGATCTTTTCTGTAAAAAAATGAGCGTCAGGTCTTCATACTAGGTACACATTTACAGACTATTTTCTTATCTAATTTCTCTTCATTAATACTGAAGAAGAACATCTGTCTCATTGGCACAGGGTCATAGAACACAAACATGTTATCCACAATCTGTATATGGTAAGGGGGAATGGCTCCAAACGTACAGAAATGAGTTGGGATGATGTGACTGATGGCCATCATTCTCATTTTGGGTAGACTGTGTGGGTCCCAACTCTTGCACTTCAGACCCCAAGCAGATCTGGGGACAGACTGCACTTGCAGGACTTCTCTGACTAATGCCAGCCCTGATGTTCCACATAATAAGTATGCATGTGGACAATAATGCACTTAAAATAAAGCTGCCAAGATGCATTGCACGACGTTAACTGCAGAGAAGAAGATATACACAGAAAAACCATACACTAACATTTAGAGGTAAATTGTGCCCTAGTTAAATACCCCCATATATCTTCTATACAAGCAAATGTCTAAAAAGAGGTAAGTGAAAAGCAACGGTTAATGGGGAGCAGTTTCAAAGGAGGATGTCATTGAGGTTTGGTAGATGTCAGAATTTCAGGCTCTTGATAGACAAAGAGATAGAAGAAAGACAAGAATACACAATGAAAGTATTAATGTAACAGTAGTGCTTTCTTGATATTCACCTGTGATAGCCACAACATTCTCACCACACCCCACTTTATCTTTTATGCATACATAGAAGTTGTGTCTTCTTTACTGACTGAACTACAACTTTTTCACAGTATCTTCACTTGGTGGGTGGTCTTCTCTGCTTCTTTCTGTTTTATTGTGT
Source organism: Protopterus annectens (assembly GCF_019279795.1). Taxonomy (NCBI): domain Eukaryota; kingdom Metazoa; phylum Chordata; order Ceratodontiformes; family Protopteridae; genus Protopterus; species Protopterus annectens. The sequence goes on from NC_056736.1 coordinate 509,682,594, forward strand.
ATAATTATTAGTTTTCTTTCTTTTGTGGCTACATTTGTTTCCTAAATGTTATTATATTTTGATTAACATTTGACATCACTTTATTTGGAAACAGTTGTGTTTCTTCCAAAATAAAGAATATACTAAGCAATTCAGAAGACAAGCTATGCCAATGATTTGTAATGCGCAGGACAGAAGACAATATCAGAAAAGCTCTTAAACTCCCTGTAAAGCTAACTAATTTTTCCTTTATCCACTCTTCTGATGAATGGGGGAAATAAAAATAAAAATCTATTACAGAGCAGCTTGTAACAATTTTACATAAGGCCTTCTCACCACATTTTCTGAGACATTCTCTCCAGAAAGTGCAATTTCAGTACCTCTCACATCTAACAGTCAGATGCAGATGACCCATGCTTTGCTGAAGGGTGTTGAATACAAATAGTTATATATTACTTCATAGTCCAACATTTTCATCTGACTTAAAATAGTGCCAGACTCACTTAATAGGGCATACATGCAGGTTAAAATACTGGTTGGCACGTAACTTCTTCTGACTCACATTTACATCACAGATGCTGATCTCCAGACTGTTAAAATACAGATGGGAATAACTGTTAGAACATTAAACTTAATTGTAAGGATGTGACATTCCAAATAGCCTTAACAAACACAATGGTGCAAATCAGCCATTGAGATATATGACCCAAAATGTTGCAAATAACATAAATGGTCACACAAATGACAAAATTGGGTAACATCCCCACTATCCATTCACACTATTCTGTGCTATATGTATAGGATCAGAGGATCATAGGAGGTTACTAGGCTAACAGCCCCAAGGTCCTTACAAGCGTAGCCAAGTTCAACCCGTGTTCCCAAGGGTGTCTGGTTCTAGCAGGGACTAAAATCAGCACTTACTGCCCCTGTCCAAACAGGACATATATAGAATCCCTGGGGTGAATTGACTAAACTCCCCAATACCTTTTTAAATATATTTACATTTTCACTCAGTGGAATTTGCCTCTCTTGCCCCAATCTCATGTAGATTTTTTTTCACAATTTTAAGATATTATCAGTAAATACCACTATCGATGACACATAACTACAAATAAAAATAATAACTTTTTAGACATTTTCTAAGTCTAGTCAATTCTTGTTTTGTTCTGTGTGGATTTTTTCAAGTCACGTATAAAAAATGATTACGATACACACGCAGTGGTAACTCATCTAAACCAATGATATGGGTCAGAAATCAAGACAGAGAAAAGAATACAAAATCCCTCTTTTCTTCAAGGTTTGGTAAGCTTTAACTGAAATATATGAACTCTGCATGTGGGAGGGGGATTCAGGGTGACTCTGTGTCCTACACAGAAGTGTGAAATGATATTAGCTACAGAAACCTGCTCTTGGCTTTGTAAAGGGATTTTCCTTCTACAGGAAATGTTCTCGGTTTTGTATTATTACCAGTCTAGTTTCAGCTTGTACTGTTATTTTTGCTGACATGCTGTCAGCCATATATACTAGATGCCTATAAAAGTTCCTTAGATGCATAATTACAATTATGGTACAGTAGACTTAATTCTGAAAATTATGTTCTGATGAATAGACTTAATTAAGCACTGGTTCCCTCATAATCTGTCTATGCCAAGAAATGTTCTATCCAAGGATTTCTCCACTTATGTATCCAAACAAAAAGAAATAAACAGAGAAACTATTTCTTGTCTGCTCTTTCTCTTCTGAACAAAATGCTTTTATTCATTCACACATGAATTATTAATATTAATGCTACATTATTAATGTATAATACTATACATTAAGAATGCTGTCACAGGAAAACATAAAATCATGTCATTCTTTTGCAGTGTTTGTTTTATGTGCATATGCTGTGAATAAAGTCTAATTTAAGGAGTATTTACATTAAACTAAAAAATATATGAGTAAAACATAGCAGAGTAAAGAAATCAGAGAGTGCCAAACAGAGCAAAAAAACTCTACTGTTACATGATAAAAAAACACATATTTGCCAGCTGCAGTGTAAAAAAGAGAAATAAATTCAAACAAGGTACCGACACTGCAGAAAAAAAGTCAATTCTTACATGGAGAGAGAGAGTGAGAAACACACACAAACAGAGAGAGCATGTGATTGTGTGTGTGTGTGTGTGTGTGTGTGTGTGTGTGTGTGTGTGTGTGTGTGTGTGTGTGTGTGTGTGTGTGTGTGTGTGTGTGTGTGTGTGTGTGAGTGTGTGTGTGTGTGTGTGTGTGTGTGTGTGTGTGTGTGTGTGTGTGTGTGTGTGTGTGTGTGTGTTTTATTGATAGGTGAGTATTACCAAAGCAAGTAATTCTTGACATCAGTATGACATAACAGGAGATAAAGCAAATATGATACAGGGAGTGGTATGTTAAAACTATTATTAAAAATTGTGATGTAATTATAATGCACAAGATTATTTCTATAACCCATGCAGAGTATAGTGAAGCCTTCTACAGATGGGACCTTCATTATCACTTAGGCAAAAAAAGGTAGATGAATGAAAAAAATGATTGTTGCTGCACCACAAACCAGAATTATAAGTGTTGGACCCGAAGGTGAACTTTAAAGTTTAGAAGCTAATTCATTTGATGGAGGCATATACACCAGACGGAAATTAACAATGGCATAAAATATACTGTTTTCAATAATAAAAGACTATCATTTGGAGGTATTTATGAAGAAGAAGCAAAGTCTCACAATTATCACAGAGTATGAAAAGAATGAGCTGGTAGTGTGCTGCCTTCTGTTGCCTGCTGTGTGCTATTAAACAAGATACTTAACCAGACAAGGCTCTGGGGAAATTCTGCTTGCCTCTCAATGATCTTCTGGATCATAGGCCCCATAACTGCCTACAGTATTTACCTTGTTTTGCAATACACAATGCTTGTCATTTTAAATATTTGGAATATATTCTTCTTCTTAATCATCAAAAGCCAGAGAGTAAATTTTATATGCGAAGCATAATGTTTGTTAATTTTAATTTGTTAATACAGTTTGATTACTTTTATATACATGTAAATGTGCCTATGTCACAAGTAATAATTCAATAAAGGTGTTTAAAAAAAGCCACAGAGTAAATTTTGATATAAATATAAATACATGTTACTACTCATGTTGTCTTCCAGTCCCAAATATTTGAAATAACTGTTATAAGATTTGCAGAAACAATGTGGCATTCAGTACTAGAGCAGCTTAACTGCAATGAATAGGCCTTAAACTGAATTAATGTTACTTTATGAACATCTGTGCAACATAACTTATTCTAATTTCTGTTTTCTTCTTGCAGATGATAGCTATCTATTTCTTTGGTAAAGGTAAGCTACTGTACTTCTGTGTATGCATATTGAGTGTTTCAGTACGACATTTGCACTTATACCAAATGCCTTACTTAGTTTCCATATTTCCTGCAAAAGTCAAACTGTTTCTTTTTGGAAAATAACATATGGGGCATGGCTCTAGAATGACAATGTCAGTGTGCTTCCTATACAGTAACTTGGAATTCTACACTAAAATTTAAAAAAAATCAATAAAATAACAGAATAGTTGTTAATCTTTATAAGCATAAACTAAACATAGCTTCTATTATTCCAACATACTCCCTGATGTAATAATCTGACATTTGTAGCAGAATAATTAGCAGCAATGATCATATATTTGGAACTGATATAGTCAAAGAAGTTTTTAGCCATTGCTTGAGACACATTTGTGAAGGTTTCTTTTTTCTATACTGCATTTTTTCTTTAACTTAGACTAAACAATATTCACTATTTCATCAGGAAGAGAAAGCTAGGATATTTAATTAGCTGTAAAGCAGGTTCTTCTGTACAATTTTCTGCCTGTATGAACTATTGATTTATATTCTCAATGGACTGTTTTGATCTCGGCATACTTAATCTGTGTCATCTCTTTTTTTTATTTATTAGCTAAGTAAATTTCTATTTATTCACCTTTGAGCTCTTATGGCATATCTTTATTTTATATGTGTGTATATGTGTGTGTGTGTGTGTGTGTGTGTGTGTGTGTGTGTGTGTGTGTGTGTGTGTGTGTGTGTGTGTGTGTGTGTGTGTGTGTGTGTGTGAAATTGTTATTTAATGTCTAAGAAGAGGGTTATCATTATTTACAAATATAGGTTGATGGTCAAAAGCTTCAGCCTCCAGTTAGTTAAAACATGTGAGCCTACTACCAGTTAATAATTGTTATAAATTATATATATGGCTAAGTCAGAGTGGTCCAGAAGCTGGTGGTCCCTAGACAACTCTAGGGTGGTGGCAGTGTAAATATATCAGAAATAAGGCTGTGGAAAATTGGTGAATTTTGCCAACCTTTTCCTGGGAATTGTCTCTGCATGTGTAAGTAATAGTTTGTTTACATGGCAATTGCCATTGAAATGGGACACTAGAAGATATTGTAGTTGACAGAAAGAGTGATTAGAAAGTGTCCTGAGGTGCTAGTAAAAAGACAGCTTTGTAAGTAGACAGTGTTAGTCTTAATGTCGGAACCCCATACACAAGACAGCCATGCATTTTCCCTTTATGGTCTTGGGGCTAGGGTGCATATGGTGATTTGATTTTTGAATTTGACTCTAGAATATTGTCTTTTGCTATAACATGTTGGTTGCCAGTGGTTTGACTTGAGACACCATCCCTTTGATAGCTATCAGACCTATATGGGGCAGCTGAGTTGATCCAAGGACTATAGTCTCTGTCAATTACACACATTAGTGCTAGTCATCCATCCTAAATTGGTGACAGTGGCAGGCAATCCATGACAATTAAGTCGGTAATAAACAAATGATACCACATAGAATGTCACAAAGCCATATTTTAATCAAGTTTAAGATCTTCCATTCTAAAACATGTAGACCTTCTTCAGAAACAGTTGGCAAGTTGGTTTACTCCATTTAAAAAGCCTCAGTGGTGCCAACCTGAGTTCTTAAAGATATTTTTTAAAGAGGAATACCACAAAAAAGGCAAAGGCATGCATAAATACAAATAACTAAAACCATTCAAATAGCTAAAATACTTTCAAATAGCAGTCTTTCAATAAGAAATTGTAAAAAACATACCAGGTTTAGAAAATTATTATTAAAAAGTTTACTTAAGTAAAAATAACAAATAAATTAAACAACTATGTATACTACATCCAGAATAGAAAATAAAATAATAGCAACCTTAATTTTTAGAATGGATTTAATGCTAACAAAATCATAAATACCTGGAACAACTGTTTCAATAAGTAAGAGGTGCCAAAAAAACTCACGCTGTTCTAATTGAAGTTCCCAGTCTCCTCCCTTTAATTGGGACTTGGACTTTTTCCAAAATAATTTTTACTAAATCCAGTATGTTTTTTATAGTTTCTTATTGATAAGCTGCTATGTGAATGTATTTTTAAGTGTTTGTATTTATGCCTACTTTTTGCCTTTTTTGTGATATGTCTCTATTAGAAATCTCGTGCCATGGAGGCTTTTTAAATGGAGTAAGCCAGCTTTACAACTGTTTCTGAAAAAAAAATGTGCATGTTTTAGAATGAAAGTGTTTAAACTTGATTAAAATATGGCTTTGTGGCACCTGTGCAGCTTTTTTGTTTTTTATATGGTTATTTAATATGCCGTTTTGTGGAAGTTGTTTTTAATTAAGTTGGTAATGGTGGGCTTCAATTCCTCATCAGTGTCGTCAAATCATCACATTATTTGGTGGCAGTGGTGGGACTCACATCCCAAATGTGCCTACTGAATGCTGCAAATATTATATTGCTCTTGCATGGTCTACAGGTAACTACCCAGAGGAAGCTTTTGCTTCATCACTTACACAATAATATAGCAGTGTTTGTTTCTGTCAATAAATCCATATGTATTCTTCACAATGTTATGCTCTCTGAAAAATTATGTCCAAGTCATTTTTAGGCAAATCAACTAACAAATGGAGGGTGGCAATCTTAATAAAAAAATTACAGTTTCAGGTGACCTAGTCAAATGAAGATCTAGCCTGTAGATTCATCATTGTACAAATTATAAGCCTTCTGTTATCTCAACTAATCATACTGGTGTCTGTTTATGTACCTTGTTCAGACATCTTGCCTTCTTTAAATATTTAATTCAAAATCTTTGCAGCTTGGACAGTATAGTATAATTTGGGGGTGATTGTAATTTAACTCTAAGTTCTAAAACCAAGTTAACAGATAACTCTACACCACTGGAAATAGTGTGTGTGTGTGTGTGTGTGTGTGTGTGTGTGTGTGTGTGTGTGTGTGTGTGTGTGTGTGTGTGTGTGTGTGTGTGTGTGTGTATAGATATAGATATATAGATAGATATATAGATAAATAGATATATAAAATCCTTTTATTAACTCAATTAACTGGTTTGTCCCATAGGACTTCATCAGAACTACCATTTTAATAAACTCAACTCATTTATATATGTAAAATAAGTCTATACATGTGACAAAATGTATCCAATAAAATTACAAAAATTAAAAGCAGTAATTAACATAATTGATTGATAAGAACTACATTAATAAATATTCCATACATGTCATAAGAATCTCTATTAAAGATATATGTATCAAAATACTTCAGAATGAAGTGTATTGACAACTCAAAAATATAAAGCCATACGATAATAATTTAGCAGCATGTAATTTTAAAACACTGGTTAAAGAGACAGTATCATTTAAACCAGGGTGTTCACTTGTGTTTAACCTTAATTGCCATAATAATTCACAGTATTCAAGAGTATATTCCCAGAGACCACTTTTGGGATTCTGAATAACCTGTTCTAATACCATGAAATGATAACATTTGTTAGTGTTACAAATTACCTTGTGTCTGAAAATGGAATTAGAATCCTTCTTTGCGTTTACATTACAATAACGCACCTGTATTCTTTTTCTGAATCAACATTCTGTTTTCCCTATTTAAAAGAATAACGAGTCACAAAATGCTAAATGTACATACATCCGCTCCAGTGGTGTGGAGTGGTTCAGCAGCTTTTAACTTGGTTTTAGTCTTCAATTTTGGCTGACTGGTCTTGGTTTCTTCATGGTTTGAACTCTAGGCTAATTGCTAGAAAAACTGGAGTAACCCACACTATATAATAAATGACACTTTATGAAATCTAATTATCTTAGTGAATCATGCCAAGCCTTGTGCCCACAGGGTCTGCAACAATACATATCATTGCCAGGGATTAATTTTCCTTACTTCTAAAACCCTTTATGAATTTAATAATATCACTCAGGAACTGAGAGTATTTTCTGGCCATTTTTAAAGTTATATTAAAGTGTCCTTCATCCCAGAGATCCTGTCCACTCTGTTTGGAAGTTAAATAATCAACTTTTAAGGAATAATTTGTTATTTCTTTAATTCAAACACATATTTAGATGACTCTGATACTAGCATTTTGTTTGAAATAAGATAGAGCAGCATTTAAGCTGACAATAAGGGGTATTATTCTAAATAAGTTAATGTTCCAAAAGTCAAATTTCTTCACTCAATAGCAAACTCAGAAGTTGTTTTAATCAAATAAAATTAATTTCTTATCTCAGTTCAACACCATTCCAAATATCACTCCATATCTAATCAAACACTATTTTAAGCTCAAATTGATGCTAATTATGCATAAAGGGCAGGAATTCATGTAAAACTAATGACCAGTCTTCTCAAAGACTAGCAATTAGCAGAGAGGATTAAGGCTATGAGCTGTTCACAAGCTATTTTCTGTGTTACAGGGTTTGATTCTGTCAGCCTTCATTTAGCTGTTGTGTGACCTTAATCAATTCACTTAACAAGACGGTGTTTTAGGACACTGGGAATTTGGGCTGGGCTCTTCAGTACTGTCCTGAACTGCATGTCTACTAACTATGAATGTAATAATGCTATGGCTTGATTAATATCACCTGAGCAATTTTCAACCCAAAATTTACTCACACAATTTCAATATATCCTGTTAGACTTTTAAAAGATTTGTTCAGATAAGCTTCTAATAATGACACAGAGACTGAAATGACATAGTAGGCTTCTTAGCTTTAATCTAAACAGAGTATCACAATAAATAGCTGCCATACAAAATGAACAGTTCACATTTCATGAAAGTTTGGATGTGATTGCAATCCTCATACCAGGTTAGACCCCTAGGTCGGATCGTTTTAATGCCTACTTTTATATATATATATATATATATATATATATATATATATATATATATATATATAACAAATATTAATTAGCTCCCATAAGGCTACATCATACAAATAAATTAAGACTTGTTGTATAAAAGACAGACATTTATATCAATATACTATAATTTGCATTCTCACAATACATTTGCACCACACACTAATTAAGAATTATCTTATTTCTCTTGAAAATTTTGATATTAACATTTACACGCATTTATAAACAAATTATAATTGGTGGCTGATGAACTCATTTTGAAATTCCTGTCAGACGTTGTGGAATCAAAACAAATGCCAGATTATAATATAATTCTATATCATAATTCTTGTACTAGCAAACAGCAGCTTTTCTTTTGATGCTAGCAAAACCTTTTGATGTATTCATACACTTGTCTTCTTTGTGGATTTGGGAAAATGTGCCTTTCAAGCCATTAAAGAATCATGGGAGTCTACTTCAACACATTTATCTACTGATTGTTCACTCTTATATTCCTATATTCTTATATTACCCTAACTGTTTATACTCTCTTTAGATCCAGTATTTGTTATAATACTTTGGAAATCCAAAGTTGAAGGTATAGATATTAATATCACCTCCCTTTCTAATTTTATTTTATTTTATTATACTTTCAAAAATGTAATGAAGCCAGTCATAGGTTGTTATAGACAATAAAGGAATGTTTCTAACTATAATCTCATTTTTGATAAATCATCTCTTTTTCCAATTAGCAATTCAAATATCATACCTAATTCTTCACTAACATTAAGGACCATAAGGTCTCTTAATGAGCTAAAATACCTGTATCTAAAATTTAAAGTAGATATCCTTTCTGCTGTCTATAGTAATTTGTTTTTGTTATAAACAAGACAAGAACTGATATAGATAACTCCACTAAGCTTAAGTTTACTCTTTTTACAAGGTCCTCCAATGTTAAAATTAACATATTTCCTAGACATCTTATTTTCATGTGATTTATGACTGAAGATTTTGTAAGTCAGCAAAGCTATCACAAAATTTAGTGAAACAATCAACATCCAGGGGTTAGTCACAACAATCTATAGGATTCTAAAAATTAATGAGTGCTATACTTTCTACATCTTCTACTCTTTATACTGCATCCAGAATAGTGAAACTGTTTATGAGCTGAAATTAATAGCAATAAGAATAACGCCCTGTGTCATTAAATATATTTACAGCTAGGGCTCTTGTTCATGAGATTAGCATACCTTACCAGTCAGGCCCTTTCTAGACAAATCTTTAGGAGACTTTTATAAACTTACTTTTCCCATAAAACTTTTGAATCTAGACACATAAAACATTACATAAAAGCCTGCTTTCTTTAATGTGTTTATGTTGTATGAACCACTGCTGACAACCCCAACATAACATTATACAATTCCACTTTAAGTATTCCTGTTTTTTTTTTTTGATAATTGAAGACCTCTGCCTGTGCCCCACTATGTTATGTCTGCCCTGCAATTTTCCTCAGGTACACTTTGACTATATTTACCCACAATTTAATACAAAGTAGTTTTCCAGTTCTGAGCTTTGTACTGAGACATTGGTGGAATATTAGGAAAAAGTTTACATTTACAACTCAGTCCAATTATGATAGTGTTTTTTTTAATTTTTAATATTATTTAAATGCAATGTTCCAAAGTTTTCAATAGTTTCTTCTTGGCAATGCTATCTCCAAAAGAAACAGTTTCTTTTCTTTAAACTCAACAATTCAGTTGGAGGTACAGATTTCTCATTGCCAGTCTTATATCTTACAAAGCATATTCATTACCATGATTACCTGTCTGTCTGGAAAAATTAGTTTAAATCTTTACCATACTACAGATTTATACATCAACAGCTCATGTTTCTGTTCAGTGTCTACTTAGGTACCCATAAGCTTGTTTTTAAGCAAATGCATCCTCTGTGGGAAAACATTAAACTGTGGTCCTATATTTTTTGAACCATAGTTCAAGTCAACCAATATGAAAAGTTCTGTAGGGACAGTCTGGTAGCTTCATTAGTAATTGAAAATAAAGACTGTAAATAACATAACTGTTTTTGTATGTACCAGCATTGTATCATGCCAATGAAGACAGTTACTTCCAAAGTTTAATTTAAGCTTGAATAAAACAATTCATACATTGTTGTGTTAAAATAATTAATACTAGCATTTAATCAACATAACTATGTAGTAATAGCTTAATCTCCTTTAATGTGCATATCTGCTAAATACCTCTCATGCATGATATATTAAATATCTCTTTTCATTTTTAATAAGTGCATATTCACACTAACTCCTGCTACTCCTTCCCTCTTTGCAAATTCTTGCCAATGTCAGACTTAAGGGTAATCGCTATTTTGATATGGATAGAACAATGTGTTTATCTAGAACTTGGAATAGACTACTTTGATTTCTACTGTATAACATCTTTATTGTAAGTAGTATAGTTTATAGTGTCAATATCTTTTTGTGAGAAATAAAATGTGTGGTGTTGAAAATGTATAAGGTGAACTTCAAAGAAGAGTTATATACATAACAAAAATGTAATTCACCATAGAATGAGTGGTGTCCAAGTAGAGCATCCTGCCAGAAGCAGTGTCAGGATTTAACATAATCATGGTGTGCAAGAATACAAAGCGAATGGAATGCTGACAGGTCATTTTAAGGGGAAGGAATACTGTATGAAAAAAGTCAAATCAAAGTCTGAAGTATTGGCCTTAGAGAAACTTGTATATATTAATCAGCTTAGCTTATTGGCATGAGATATTTTATTATACCTTCAAATATTTTATGCTTATTCAGCATCATCATCTTCTTTCGGCTGTTTCTGTTAGGGGTCACCACAGCAGATCACCTGTTTCCATTTCTTCCTGTCCTCTGCATCTTGATCTGTCACACCAACCACCTGCATGTCCTCTCTCACCACATCCATAAACCTTATCTTAGGCCTTCCTCTTTTCCTGTTACCTGGTAGCTTCATCCTTAGCATCTTTTTCCCAATATACTCAACATCCCTCCTCAGCACATGTCCAAACCAATGTAATCGTGCCTCTCTGGCTTTGTCTCCAAACCTTCCAACCTGGGCTGACCCTCTAATATACTTATTCCTAATCCTGTCCACCCTCGTCACACCCAGTGAAAATCTTAACATCTTTAATTCTGCCATATCCAGCTCAAATTCCTGCATTTTTGTCAATGCCACTGTCTCCAACCCATATAACATAGCCAGTTTCACTACCCTCTTGTAGACCTTCCCTTTCACTCTTACAGGTACTCGTCTGTCACAAATCACTCCTGACACTCTTCTCTACCGACTCCATCCTGCCTGTACTCTCTTCTTCACCTCTCTTCCACACTCAACGTTACTCTGAACTATTGACCCCAAGTATTTAAACTCATCCACCTTCACAACCTCTACTCCTTGCATCCTCACCATTCCTCTATCCTCCCTCTCATTCACACACATATATTCTGTCTTAGTCCTGCTGACCTTCATTCCTCTTCTCTCTAGAGCATATCTCCATCTCTCCAGGGTCTCCTCCACCACCTGTTCCCTACTCTCACTACAGATCACAATGTCATGATTATAATTTAAATTGGTGTTATGTTATTATTTACATCTTCCAGTGTGCTTTTTACTCGACAGCTGCTGTGCATGTAAAGACAATATTGTAAAACTCAAAAACAGTGATCAGATTGCAGTTGCTGCATAACTTTCAGGTCATTAATATTCGTCCTTATAATTTGTATCCTTACTTTGTATGTATAGACATAACTGATGCTACTCTTTAAATGTGTCTCAGTTTACTGTGTACAACTGCTAATATATTTCACACTAATGTTCTATCTTGTGCCCTACTATGTAATTCCTGCCCTGTAATTTTCCTCAGCTAATCTTTCCCTATACTTCCTTCATTTTATAGCTTCATATATTCATAGGTAGTTACTTGGCTGTGAGCCAAAGAGACATTTTAAGCCTAGCCAGACTTAACCTAAATGTGCTACAATATTGCTGATATATGTTGATACCTCAAAGAATGTTATGCGTTACAATGCAGGTTTTCTTGCATCAAACATTCACAGGCCCTGTCTGTTAGGGACACAAATACCAAACCAGGGGTAAAATTGTAATTTCCTATTCACTGGCTCAAGTTACATTTGAATATGGTTAGGGAGCCTGTTTCAAAGAAGGGGTAATCTTTGAGACACATAGGTGACCCACCAACATGTCCTGTTTATGATACAGGGAAGGTTTTGGTTCTTAGATCAGGTATGTCTGATGATATTTGTTTTTTGACTGTGAAGCAAATCCATCAGTGTGGATTAAGAGAATGCCTTGTAGGCTAGCCATAAAGGGAGGGTGGCTTAATGGCTAAGGTGTTTGCCTTACAAACACAAGGTGCAGGGTTTGAGTCTCACAAGGGATAATTGGCTAGGCTTAAAATGGCTTGCAAGGGCAGTTAGCTTAGTACTAAACTATGAACCTATGAAACTGCTAAACAGCAATATGTAGGACACAGAGTACAGAGATAGAGCTTTGAGATGTCTGCATAGGACTTGTTTGCTCACTTTATTCTTTTTGTGAGGAACCTCTGAGGTCTCTCACACTGTTTCAAAGGCCTAGTCAGGTATATCCCAAAGGGTGCATTGTACTCAGTGACTGGTTTGGTGAGAGCTGAGTACAGTGGGATAATGATGTCCCTGGACCCAGACGCCATGTCCTTACTTATACTTTGTGCAACATAAAATGATTTTCTCACCACAATAGATGTAGTAGTCAAACTTCAGGTTATGTCAACATGTGTTCCCAGATCCCTGACCACTGGGTCTACTTTTAGGGATGTATTATCAATGAAGTAATTTCCATGGATGGCCATCTTTCCCAAAGGATACTATAATACATTTATTAGCATTGAGCTTTAGTCCTTGGTTCTGGCATGAGAGGTTTGTCTATGTCACTCCCTCTTGAAGGGTATCTTCGTCTTTAGAGGACTCAATGACCATGTCTAGTTTGCAGCCAGAGGCCTTTGATATTTGCATTGACTTTACAGAAGTAGATACCAAAAAGGAGATGCCATAGCACTGATCCCTGTTAGACTTCATTAGTTCCTGGCCTCTTTGTAGAAGTGGATTCTCCTATCCTAACTGTCATATCTGACTATCCATTGAGTGACATATAGGCTAATGAGTAATTGGTAAGTTTTTCCACAATGCCTGAGTGAGGAATTGTGTTGAATGCTTTGGCCAAGTTGATGAAGGCAGCATGCACTGTTTTGCCCTTATCCATAACTTTTAGTAACCTGGTCAAAAAAATCCACCAGGTTAATTAGGCATGTCCTGCCTTTGACAAAACTGAAGTGGATAAGGTCCAGAGTTTATAGGTTTCCTGTGTTATTGTTATGAGATCCATAACAATTCTTTCCATGGTCTGCATATGAGACTAGTAAGGTTTATGTGTTTGTAGTTCTGTGAGTACATTGAAGACCTTTCTTTGAGTAAAGGGATAACCATTGTAGTCTTCCTTTCACTTGGCACAAAGCCTGCTTGAAGGCCATGTTTAAATGTAAATTCTAGTGGGCCTGACAGGTCATGCTATTCAGGAGGCATCCTGGATTATCGTGGACAACTGAAGCAGTGGTCTTGGCCTTAGAGAACACAATAAAGAATTGATCTTCTACTGAATATTGTCCTGCAATTAGGATGATCTTCATGGCAACAATGTATTTCGTCATCTCATAAATACTGTTGCACTGATTTATGTCCATTCAGCTCTTGATTAATACATTTTCATTGAATGATATCAAGCACAAGTCTACAATGGGGTAATTATTTAATCAATGGCAAGTTTCTTCTGAGCTGACAGCATTTTCACTGAGGGGACCAAAAACAAAGATCAACCCACGGAGGACTGAACTGAGCACCTATGGTAATGGTACTTATAGATAAGCACTATCATTGCATAGTGCTATATGCTTTGATAAACAAAACAGAAAAGAAATCTAAGTTCAAGAAATATGAAAAGCAGTTGATAAAGTGTATAAATTTAATCTTGCTACAATATTATTTAGCTATACATAGGATCGGTCATATGAATATCAGATTTTTAAATGTGTTATGTACTACAAATATCACTTTTTGATTTTTTTATGTTTTTCCAAAATGAAAAGATAGTTCAATATCTTTTTCTTTTATTTCAATATTTTATGTGCAAATCTAAAACAATTTGTTAATAGGATGTTTAGTAGCTCGTATCCTAAAAAAGAATACTTTCACTTCTTGCCATTTCTTGAGTATCTTATTGACTTTTTCAATAATCTGCCATAATGTTTGCTTCTACCCATTATGCACTAGCAAGATTTACTGGAAAGTTAACTTCGACGGTCTGTCTGAATGGGTTTGATTCAAATGTAAAGTTATTGGCTAATCCACCATTGCTTCTGTAAATTACTCAATGCACTTCTTAAATATTTCCCTACCACTTCTAAACAAATCTTGACTAAAGGCATACCAAAAACAATTCTTGCATTTATCATATTCTTTTTGGTAAACATTCACTTTGAAGTAATATCCCTAATTTCTTCTGAGAAAATGTCTGTCTTCAGCATAAGTAAAAAAAAAAAAAAAAAAAAAGATCTGAACTGCTGAAACTTCTTCCCCAACATACTTTGGGTTGCTTTTCTGTACAAATGTGCTGTACTCTCTTTCTGTTCGATACTCACTGTCTCTGAAATAAAACAAATGTTCCAGTTTTACTCCATGGTCTCCTTTGTATTGTATAAAGAATTATCTGTATTCTAAGATTATGGTTGTGGCATACAATGTAGATACAACACTCTCAAACCATCCTTTTAATTTGCATATGCATTAAAGCACATCACATTAGCTTTCTTAAACTTTGCAATCCACGGATGTGACTCGTGTAGACTTGCCATCATTTCTGCCATTGGCGGATTAGAAGTCATAATGTTAAGTAAGTGTTTTGATTTGATTTGATTTTAAAACCTTGAATGCAGCTTATTTGATCTTTGAAAAAATAAAGGTGGCATTTCATTCTTTTCAGCCTACCTTTTCTCTAGTCCTCTTCATATATTCATATCTCTAGATTACTCTTAGAGCACTGCTGAAAGAGCTTCAGCTTCCTTTATCACAGGCCCTCAAATCTTGTCCAATAAAGTCCAGTTTCTTTCCCATTTATACCCTCTTTGCTGTTCTATGAATGAATGATGCAGCCTATCTCCTGTTTGCATTTTCCTAACGGCCTTACAGTTATGCCATGCTTCTTTATTTTCAACAAAATCCTTTGAAACCTTGGAAGTGCTTTGTGCCTGGACTTTTAAACATCCTATGTAAATATTATATAGTCAATATCCACCAACACTGACTATAATATAGTCTACTAATATATTCATTGAGGTTTTCCCAACCATATATTTGTAAAGCAATTATTTTTTGTCACAACATAACTGCTCTTGCACTCTTCAAATCTTATATTCCCATAAGAATCTTGGTTACCCACATACAGAATACTGAACCAATGTAATTTGTAAGGGCTCCATGACAGATAACTAATATGTGTGATTGAGACTGAAAATGGCAATGACAGAATAACGAGTTTATGTGCATGGAAGAAAATGTTAAACTCAGTAAAACGCTATTTAAGCATTTCACCAAAGGAGCTGGATTCACATTCACCCTCAGATGTGAAAGGAATATTCCTACACACACACACACACACACACACACACACACACACACACACACACACACATCTATATCTATATATATATATATATATATATATATATATATATATATATATATATATATATATCTATATATATCTATAGGGATATATATACATATATATATATAGGGATATATATGTATATATCTATATATATTTATACATATATATGTGTGTATGTATATATATATATATATATATATATATATATATATATATATATATATATATATATATATATATATATATATATATATAAATTACTTCTTTGATATTTCTCTACCATTTCTCAATAAATTGTCACCAAAAGGCATCTCATTTATCACACTCTCTCTGATACACATTCACTTTTAAGTAATATCTGTTTCTTCTTAGAAAATTTTTGTCTTCAGCACAAGCAAACAAACAAAAAGCTCTGAGTCCTTTTAACACTGTGTGTGTGTGTGTGTGTGTGTGTGTGTGTGTGTGTGTGTGTGTGTGTGTGTGTGTGTGTGTGTGTGTGTGTGCGTGTGTGTGCGTGTGTGTGCGTGTGTGTGTGTGTGTGTGTGTGTGTGTGTGTGTGTGTGTGTGTGTGTGTGTGTGTGTGTGTGTGTGTGTGTGTGTGTGTGTGTGTGTGTGTGTGTGTGTGTCTGTGTGTCTGTATAGTGGACATTTCAGACTGCACTTCAGAATATTGATTGCACATGTTTTGCACCAAATCTTGTGGAACTATATACATTTAGCTGACTCTGTCTGTTTCTGTATCATGATCACGTTCTTCTAACAGTCTATTTTTTTCTTGATATTAGCTATGAAAACCGTTAGGGATTTTCCTAGTGTTTACTTAGTAGAAATACTGTAGGGTCTGCCTAAAAACAATAAGCACAATGCAAACATACTGAGACCATAACCATATCTTTATATTCTTTAAGTGAATCATCATGCTGAATATTTTCTGAAGCTCACTTTAACTGTGTGTTCACACTGTGAATTCATTTATGTATGTCAAACTCATGAGAAGTCAAGTGACCCAATACAGCTACAGCTTCACAAGATTAGCTTCACACATAAGCACCTCCTGCCCCATTGATTTTACATGACGAAGGGAATAGGACAAAAATGTTCATAGTGGCTACTTCAGGTTTCTTTTCTTTTTTTTCTGACTCATAATTTAATTATTGGCTCAGGCATTGATGTACTCTGTTACAGTATCTAGAACTTCACACATTGAATATTAACTCTGTATATTTTCGCTCACATTCCAACTTGGTCTCTGCTAGGAGCTTTTCGATACATTTATTGTACACTTTCTTCACAGTGTGCACATTCTCAACAGTGATCATTCTCACAACTAAGTATTTTTTCTACATCTGTAAAACAAGCAGTTGCTTCAGCTTGTAATTAGTTTCAGACGGATTCATTTTGCCACAGCTTCCGCAGGCTTGATTAATTCTAGTACATTTCTTTATAACGTTCACTTGACCAAGCAATCTGTACAAGGCTTTCTTTTTACCATGTTTGCTCTGCTTCTCAGGTTTAGCAGACTGTGAGACTTCTTTTTATTTTGCTTCAGTTTGCCCATCTCACAAGCTACTTTACAGACATCAAAATCTTTATAGGGTTCATTTAATTGCACCAAAGTAGTTACTCTCACCCTGCACACATCAAATGCTTTGTATAATATTAAAGCTGATAATTCCTATACTCTGACACGTGGTCAGATATTTTTTGATAATACGTAATATTCTGTTTTGTACTAATAAATCGCACAACTCCATAATTTAACAGATTAATTATGGATAAGTTATTCAATTATCAAAAAAAAGCATCAGTAGTCTCAGTTCACAAAGACAAAATGGTGAAAAAGCATTGGATTCTTTCGTGCCTCATAATAAAGCTGAAAGTACTACTTCACCATTACAATAGTTTATACTTCTCCATCACAAAATTCAGATGTGTTACACATTTTCAAGGCTTCATTCCCTGCAAAGTGCATAAATGTAATATACTACAATGTTTCAGTCTTCTAAGAGATTCTATCCAAAATAATGAATAAACTGAATTTCAGGATATGCACTTTCCAGTTCTGAGAATAATTATACAAAAGAAAAGGCTACCAAGTGTTTATAGTTGACAATTTCTCAAATAAAACAGGAAACTGATCATTTTTTCTTATATTAGGATGGCAGAAAAAATAGAGCAAGAGAGAAATCAGTTGAGTAGGCATTCCATATAGGGGGGTATGGTCCATAGAGGGAAGTAACCCTCAGATATAATGGGTAAATGCAGGGGAGGGGGAAATCAAGGGAAATAGCAAAGGCACAGCCCCCCCCCCCGACATCATTTGGTTCCATGCCCATCCCAGTCTTAGAACAGATATAATAGGATAACTGGGGTAAGCTGTAAAGAATGAAGCAGAAGGGGAAACAAAAAGAAGATTAACAAAATAGGAGAGTAATTTTGATGAACAAAAGATCAGTTTTAGCTTTGCAAATGACGATCATATTTGATTAATTCCTGTACTCATTTATCATTGTGTCTGGTTTGATTAATTCCTGTACTCATTTATCATTGTGTCTGGTTTGACTAATTCCTGTACTCATTTATCATTGTGTCTGGTTTGATTAATTCCTGAACTCATTTATCATTGTGTCTGGTTTGATTAATTCCTGTACTCATTTATCATTGTGTCTAGTTTGATTAATTCCTGTACTCATTTATCATTGTGTCTGGTTTGATTAATTCCTGTACTCATTTATCATTGTGTCTGGTTTGATTAATTCCTGTACTCATTTATCATTGTGTCTGGTTTGATTAATTCCTGTACTCTTTTATCATTGTGTCTGGTTTGATTAATTCCTGTACTCGTTTATCATTGTGTCTGGTTTGATTAATTCCTGTACTCATTTATCATTGTGTCTGGTTTGATGAATTCCTGTACTCATTTATCATTGTGCCTGGTTTGATT
Organism: Protopterus annectens; assembly: GCF_019279795.1. NCBI lineage: Eukaryota > Metazoa > Chordata > Ceratodontiformes > Protopteridae > Protopterus > Protopterus annectens. The sequence continues at coordinate 509,701,471 of NC_056736.1, forward strand.
AATTCCTGTATTCATTTATCATTGTGTCTGGTTTGATTAATTCCTGTACTCATTTATCATTGTGTCTGGTTTGATTAATTCCTGTACTCATTTATCATTGTGTCTGGTTTGATTAATTGCTGTACTCATTTATCATTGTGTCTGGTTTGATTAATTCCTGTACTCATTTATCATTGTGTCTGGTTTGATTAATTCCTGTACTCATTTATCATTGTGTCTGGTTTGATTAATTCCTGTACTCCTTTATCATTGTGTCTGGTTTGATTAATTCCTGTACTCATTTATCATTGTGTCTGGTTTGATTAATTCCTGTACTCATTTATCATTGTGTCTGGTATGAAAATAACTGGAGTGATTTGCCATTAGAATCTTTTATAGAAAGTTGTGTAGACTTCATCTGGGCCAGAGACACCGCCTACATTAAACTCTAAGATTATTTCTTCAATTTCCTCCAAAGAAAAGCCAAAGTCTATTTTAAGTATAAATTGTTCTGGGATTACATCCAAAAAAATGAGATAGATACTTATTGACTTCTTAATTGATATCTAAGATAGTGAATAAGTACATTTCTTCATAAACATGATAGAAGGAATCAGCATATTTTTCTGACTACATAAGAAGAGATCTGCTATCCTAAACTGAGGAGATAATAATGCATCTGTGATTTCATTTTCATGAACTCGCAAGGAGGTTAACAGGAATTCAAACCCATTCTGCTTTCCTTGCTTGCAATTTTGCTCCAATACTGGTAAGTCTGAATATGAAGTAATTATAAATTATACTGTTTCTCAACAAGCATTCTATATTTTTCCAAGTTAAGGGTGTAGCTCATATTTTTGAGAAGTTTGTTTTTCAATATTATTGATTTGTTTTATTTGCTAGGCTTTATGTATGAAGTTTTACTAATTAATAAACCACTCAATGTAGATTTGAAAGTTATCCTTCTGTTATAATATGGTAATGTTGCATCTTGTTCACTGTGAATAAAAAAACGTAATAATGACTCAGTGTGATCTGTGATCTGTTGGTCATGAAATAATCTAGGATTTAACTTCCAAACTGAACATATTGCTAGTTTATTCTGAACATGAATGTTTATATTTGTTAATTAATGGACTGAGAAAGAATTAGGTTCAGTTACATATGAGATCATGAAAGCAGCTTTGGTATCAAGAAAAAAAAAGACTATTAATCATGCTTTATAAAATAATGAAAAGATGGAAAAATGGCACAACAAAGACCAAAACGATAATATGCCTGAATTATGTCTTACACTAGATCAGCATATTTATTCTGACTCAAAACAATAGTGCCTTGTTTATCAAAAGCAATATTGAAGGTCAAATTCACAGCATCACCTATTAAAACGTGATAAAATCAGTTAGAACCTGCAAATACTGAAGAAACAAATTCTGATTTATCCTGACAGGGTACACAAACTGAAACTGAAAGATGTGATATAATATATCTATATTCCTTAAGAGCAAGCATCCTATGAAATTCATGTACTACATGACTACTACGAAAAAGAACATTATTCATCAACACTTACACTGCACAGCATTTAGTCATCAGAGGCATTGATATGAGTATACCAAGTATTTTATGGGTCAGATTGGGTCAGATTGCATGGCACATATAGGAGTTTTTTAATAAAATGGATACTTTTTGAGGCAACCTTGATGCCAATTAAATTTAAAAAAAATTGTTAATTCTGTTAGAACATATTAAGCCTCATTGACTTAATATGAATTATGCCTGCCTGACACCATATTTTGTCATCACCTTAATCTGTTGACAAAAGATAAAACGCGTTTATCAGAGATGGAACATGCTCCTTAAGGAACCATCATACTGAGTGAATATATCTGTTGCAATAATGCAGAGTGTAAGATTATAGTAGTTAACCCTCCTCCAAGACATACCACTGTACATCCTTAAATTGGAAGCTGAACAAACAGGAGTAAGCAAGTAATTCCTAAAGTAAGTAACACATAAACTCTAACAGAAGAATTTACATCTCGATACTCATGTTCTGTAAGGAAAACAATGAGAGCATGTATAAACTATGCTCAGAATCCTACTCTTCAGTACTCGTCACTAAATAACTAGTCTATCTTCCCCTTCTCAGTACTCTTCTTCACTAAATAACTAGTCTATCTCCCCCTTCTCAGTACACTTCTTCACTAAATAACTAGTCTATCTTCCCCTTCTCAGTACTCTTCTTCACTAAATAACTAGTCTATCTTCCCCTTCTCAGTACACTTCACTAAATAACTAGTCTATCTTCCCCTTCTCAGTACTCTTCTTCACTAAATAACTAGTCTATCATCCCCTTCTCAGTACTCTTCACTAAATAACTAGTCTATCTCCCCTTCTCAGTACACTTCTTCACTAAATAACTAGTCTATCTTCCCCTTCTCAGTACACTTCACTAAATAACTAGTCTATCTTCCCCTTCTCAGTACTCTTCTTCACTAAATAACTAGTCTATTTCCCCTTCTCAGTACTCTTCTTCACTAAATAACTAGTCTATCTTCCCCTTCTCATTAAACTTCTTCACTAAATAACTAGTCTATCTCCCCTTCTCAGTACTCTTCTTCACTAAATAACTAGTCTATCTTCCCCTTCTCAGTACACTTCACTAAATAACTAGTCTATCTTCCCCTTCTCAGTACTCTTCTTCACTAAATAACTAGTCTATTTCCCCTTCTCAGTACTCTTCTTCACTAAATAACTAGTCTATCTTCCCCTTCTCATTAAACTTCTTCACTAAATAACTAGTCTATCTTCCCCTTCTCAGTACTCTTCTTCACTAAATAACTAGTCTATCTTCCCCTTCTCAGTACTCTTCTTCACTAAATAACTAGTCTATCTTCCCCTTCTCAGTACTCTTCTTCACTAAATAACTAGTCTATCTCCCCTTCTCAGTACTCTTCTTCACTAAATAACTAGTCTATCTTCCCCTTCTCAGTACTCTTCTTCACTAAATAACTAGTCTATCTTCCCCTTCTCAGTACTCTTCTTCACTAAATAACTAGTCTATCTTCCCCTTCTCAGTACTCTTCTTCACTAAATAACTAGTCTATCTTCCCCTTCTCATTAAACTTCTTCACTAAATAACTAGTCTATCTCCCCTTCTCAGTACTCTTCTTCACTAAATAACTAGTCTATTTCCCGTTCTCAGTACTCTTCTTCACTAAATAACTAGTCTATCTCCCCCTTCTCAGTATACTTCACTAAATAACTAGTCTATCTCCCCCTTCTCATTACTCTTCTTCACTAAATAACTAGTCTATCTTCCCCTTCTCAGTACACTTCACTAAATAACTAGTCTATCTTCCCCTTCTCAGTACTCTTCTTCACTAAATAACTAGTCTATTTCCCCTTCTCAGTACTCTTCTTCACTAAATAACTAGTCTATCTTCCCCTTCTCATTACTCTTCTTCACTAAATAACTAGTCTATCTTCCCCTTCTCAGTACTCTTCTTCACTAAATAACTAGTCTATCTCCCCCTTCTCATTACTCTTCTTCACTAAATAACTAGTCTATCTCCCCTTCTCAGTACTCTTCACTAAATAACTAGTCTATCTCCCCCTTCTCAGTACACTTCTTCACTAAATAACTAGTCTATCTTCCCCTTCTCAGTACTCTTCTTCAATAAATAACTAGTCTATCTCCCCCTTCTCTCAGTCTTACCAATTCCCTCTGCTGTCACTTTAGCCTGCATTATCCCTACCTTAAGCTTTCTGTCACCTTCTTTGACCCTTTAAACTAATTTCTTCTCACTGCTATTAATCTTACTTACACATTTAAACCTTTCTATAACTACATTCGCACCATGATTGTCAACAATTCTTCACTGTTGCTATCAAATGTATACAATGTTATTATCAAAAATATTCTGCGCCATCATTACTTTATTTTAATGTGCTACTACTGTCTTATATACTGTGTATTCTTGTGTAATAATTCTCTGTATATAACTAAATGCGGAGCTTTTCTCCCTGGGCCGCCACTGAAAATGGGCTCATCTCAGGACTAGTGGACTTTCCCAGTAAACAAATGCAATAAATAAATAAATAAATAAATAAATAAATCAGAAGATGAGCTGTCACCCTGCTGTCAGATATCAGAATATTTGCATTTTAATGGTTGCCAATCTCATAGTACACAAACATCGCATGGATATAGTCAACAACCTTTCATAAGCATCGCTCAAAACATGATATTAGTAAAGGTTTAAAAGTTATTAATGCTAATGGTCTTTAAGGCAGGACATAGGACTTTTCATTTGTATTTATGAACACACACAAATGTATATTTGTATATATGTACATAAACATAGATCAGTTAGGCAGGCACACAGTTGAGTACCATGAAGCATGTAATAGTATCTGTCACTCTACTGCTGCAGTTTTAAGCATTATTCAAGCATAACATCTAGGATTCCATCTCTACAGTCAAGCCTATTACCCATATTAATCAATGAAATGAGAAGTGCCAAAAAGTGGTATGCAAAAACTACGAATGTGCCCACAAAGGGACTATTTGAATGTTAACAAAAGCAGAAAGGCCCTAATAAAAGGGTCTATAGCTGATATGTAGTAATAATGCCATGAAAATATTTGAACAATCCAGCAAAATGAAGCTTTCAAGAAGCAAATAACAATCAGACAAGAGAATAGCTGTTATTAAATTAATTTCCATAAAACATACCATCAACTCTTTTTGATGTCACATTGCATCCCAGACCATTCTGCATAGGAGAGCAGAAAGACTTGAATATATATATATATATATATATATATATATATATATATATATATATATATGACTACTATAAGAATGCTTTCATTGCACCCTTTTCATCAGTAACCTAGCCTCATTTCATACAGTCATACATAAGAGGAGGTGTTCAAGAAATAATAGTTCTCTTCATGAAAACAGTGAAAACAGTTCTTATTCCTTTCAGTTTTTTCATGGTTTGCTATGTTCCTCATATCTCATTGTTTCATGAACTCAAAATTAATTAACTTATAACTAAACTATGAATGAACTTTACCAAAAAAAGAATATTTCAATGAGTAGCATAAATTGTACATATTAGGCATACACATCTGAATAAATAAGCTAGTTGAAGTACAAAAAGGTAAAAGGAATCAACACACTTGTACCTGGTTACTGCCAGTCTGACATATTGCACAGAACGACAGTTAAGTGAACAAGTATCTTCAAGAAATATCAAACAGAGCAGCTCTAACCACTAACAGCACAGTTCTACAATAACATTATGACATTGCTTAATTGATTTTCCCTTCACAGTCCACCCCATGTTACTGAAAAGAATGTGAAGCAATATGTTGCTTAAATTCTACTGGTAAAATTTACTGTCATCTGGATAATGTTATGCTACCAGAAGACAGCCAGTATAAGTCAAATAACCATTCATAAAACATTATTTTTTCCCTACTTGGGAAGCCTATAATGTGGTATTATGAATTGTGGAGTGACCCAGAAATGATTTCATAGGACTGTGTTCGTTATAAAAGATATGTAATCCCCCCAATATTCATAGCACTTGAGAATAAATGTTTGCCAATACTGTCCATGACACCATTTAGGCATTCAGCTTGAGGTAAGTGAATGAAATATCAATTTTGAAAGCTTAAAAGATAAACAAAATGTAAACCATTCAGACTCTGTCCTTATCACTTACAGGTATGATGTCCTAACTACACCCAGCATACCTCTCAACTGTCCAGATTCTTGCAGAACATCCATATTTTTGGCTCATTTTTTGGTCTGTTCCTCATAAAATTTGTGTTGTCTGGCAAATTGCTAAGGACTGAGGTCACTAAATAATGACATACATTTGAGTTTCAGACCTTCATATCCTTCAGACAATGCATGCTAATACAAATACTGTTATTTAACCACTTTCTAACATCTGTCCCTAATTTTAGGCCTTTGTCCCCCATTATTTTCAGCTTTGTCCATATTTCTTGCATTAAGAAGTTAAGAAGTATGACACCCAGATGACCCATATGACATAAGCTCCATACCCATATGAAGGACTGTGGAAGGGATGAACTTCAGTTGCTGATGGCAGCTCACTCACCGTTAGGGAAGGGGAAACTACTAGGGCCATGAAACTGGTGACACATGGTGGTGCCCAGATGATTCACTCAAATGTAGTCACCAGATTGCCTCATACTGCATCAGACAAAGACTTCCCTGCATAGTTTTGTTTAGTTAACCTTTGATGACAGGGTTAGTCCCATTAGGTTAGCGGCCTCTTTCCTGAGGAGACACAATGTGGTATTTATACTACTAGAGGACATTTTGCTATAGCACTGAGAAATTGTCGGTATGTGAGGGAGGGAACACACCCACCTCTTCCCTTAAACAGTCTGTCATTTAGAGTCTGCAGACAGCCAAGGGGTAGAACATTCCAAGGGACTACTTAGTTAACCTAATACCCACTATCTGACACTCACCATTGTGGGCATAGATGGGTCAGTACAGCTTCCTAGGCTGGAATAAAAGGTCTGTAGAGCTCTTACCTAGTCTGGGGATGCCTGATGCCTGACTCCATAGAATGAATTGAACAGCTGGGTGAATGTAGTGGATCCCTCAGACAGTGTCCCTCAGAAGTGAGCAGTGGGATTAAAAAAATCAAAACCATTCACACATAAGGAAGTGGTACTGGAGGCAGATTAGAAATCAACCATGATGCTTATTTTTAGCAAATTATTGGAATCTAATATGAATCACTGGCTTTGTAATTATTCTCATTCTGCATAAAGGTAATGATGGAGCAGTATACCATCTTGAATTTCATATGTCACTCTTCCAACTACTGAGCATTTTGTACCATTTTGAATCTCTTTCTTCTAACCTCCTTGGTTGTTTCTCTGAAAATTTGGGGGGACACAGAAAACAAAATTATTTGCTTTTCTTTGTGGCTACCAGTACTTGAAATGTGTTAGCTTTATATGCTAGATAAACATACAGTAGACTTTAAGGGATGACACTATTAAGGTGGGATGTGCCCTCCTGTGTTCTTTGTACCCTGTATATGAAGTGAGCACCCTTGGGGAGCTGCAGTAATTCTGAATATTTCTTATATAGCCTCTACTAGTTTATCAATTTTGGTTTCCTTTTTCCAAGTCTCTAATAATATTATCTCTCCTTGACCTTCCTTCTAAAGTTGTTTAACCATCTTAACAACCTAAGTTTGAAACACATTTGAATAAATCTAAAGAAGTCTATACCTAACACAGTGTATACCTCTCATGTGAAACAAAGTATCTATAAGGATACATATTTTGGAATCTCTAAGTATTTATAAAAAAATCTGGATTCATAGGTTGCATTTAGGTTCATAGGTAGGCACTAGACTATCGGCCCTAGGGCCTATACAAGCCTAGCCATAACGATTCTCTGGCTATTGCTTCCCACAAATATTTACTTTCCTGGACCCCTGTCGAGCAGGACTACTGATGTAATCCCTGGGGTGAATTTCCTATATCCCATCCAGTTGTCAAGGTTCCTCTTGAAGAGGGCCATTAAGGTGCTCTGCCTGACATGTATGGACAGCCTATTGCAGAGTATGGGGAGTCTCTGGGTCAGGAACCTATCCCTCCAACATGTTCTATTCATCATGATGACAAGGGTAAGATCCCTGGAGCGTGTGGCTCGGAAGGATTGGGATTTCTTTAAGTGTAGCATGTCCAACAAATCTGGGTTTAACATGGCCTTGTATGTTAGGCAGAGATCGCCTCTGAGTAGGCAATATGTGGCAGAGTATAGCTGGAGTTTCTTTAGATGGTCAGCATAAGGCATCTGCTTAGGCCTGTGGTTCTTTTTGTGAGGTATTTCTGTGGCTTTTCTAGTTGTTGCAGATGTCTTGTGACATACATACCAAATGGGGGCATTGTATTCTCATTCTCTAATGGGTCTAATGAGAGATTTCCTCCAGCTTTAAAAGGCTTAGTACTTTTTGATGGCCTAAACACTGGAACTAAACTTACAAAACTTCTCTTTAAAGAAGACTGACGATTTCTAAAGTTGGAGAAGTTGTGAAAGCAATGAAATAAGACAATTTGCACAGTTAGATACTCTTTTTTTTCAAATTCACTAATGTTTCTATTAAATTCTGCATAGTAGTTTTGATCCAACCTTTTAACACTATCCTGAGATGCACTAGAAGCTTGCATTTCCAAGTTACAAAATGTTTCAGCTTTTATCAACAAATTCCCTTCTCTCTACAGGTGTTCAATTATCTGACAAAAGAGGAAGGAGAGAAAGATAAATGTAATTGTTTATTTTTATTTTTTTCTACTCCTCAGTGATTGTTGCAGCCCAATAAATTTTGCCATAGTCCATAACAAACATAAAATAATATCTGAAGTTTTGAAATACCTTCATCAAACTAAATGTTTTTGCCTACAAAGTGATTCTATTTTCAACTTCATACTGCTATAAGATGCTATACTCTCACTATGATTATTCAAGAGGACAAAAGTTAACTTTAAATTAAATTTTAAATAAACCAACTTTGCCTTTTCATATTGAGGTTGACCTGAGACTAAAAGTGATTATTTTTTGAGCCTCTGAAGTATGTATGCATCCAATTTATTGTTTAGTAGGGTGCAACACACGCTACTAAAATTGTTCACTCTGATACCATCTTACCAGTACCTTATACACCCTATTAATATTTAAATTGCTATATTCTATAGAACTCTTTAGGAGCAGCCTTAGGTCAACTGGTGCCCTAGGTAAAAGGGCTCCATGGCGCCCCCCACCACAACACCTAGTGCCCCCATCCTGGTGTACCTACAGCAAATAAATACTGGAAAAGTGCCCCTACTACAGTGGCGCCCTAGGCGGCCACCCAGTTAGCCTATGCCTAAGGCTGGCTATGTCAACTCTTAATCTATGTTTAAAGAAAAATAAATCATATTTTGTAGCTTTTGGTGCTGTAAGAGTAAAGCAAGCAGACCTATGCAGTACTGAGGTGATTACAGAAAACTGTGGGTTTCGAAAAGCTGAGGAATTAAGTCACCATACTTATGGAAGAGACTAAGTTATGAGAGGGAAAGAAGTCATACAGATTTAAGTTTTGCTTTCATGGAGATGTCAGTGTATATATATATATATATATATATATATATATATATATATATATATATATATACACATATATGTGTGTATATATATATATATATATATATATATATATATATATATATGTATATATATATATTTCTATAAAATATATATATTTAGGTATATTTGGGCAGCCACGGTGGTGCAGTGGTTAGCGTTGCCACCTCACAGCAAGAGGTTCTCCGGTTCGATCCTTGGCTGGGGTGCCTTCTGTGTGGAGTTTGCATGTCTTTCCTGTGGTCGTGTGGGTTTCTTCTGGGTGCTACGGTTTCCTCCCACATTCCAAAGACACTCTAAATTGGCCCTAGGTATGAGTGCGTGCATGTGTGTGCCTTCTGTGGAAGGTTGGGTGCCAGGCTGGCATCTTGACACCATAAAACTCCACTGCCAATCATGAAAGGACAGGTGATCTGCTGTGGCAACCCTTAAGCCGAAAAAAGAAGAAGATATTTAGGTATATTTATGAGGAGTATTAAAGCAGAGTGAAATAATAAGTTATACAGTAAGCAGTGAAAAATAAAAATTGAAGTGGTGGTTAAGTGTGGCTGAACAGGCAGAGAATTAGTTCTAATACCACAGTGACACAAAAAAATTAAGTTACAAATCTGAAGAATAACATCACTAGAATGATTCCCTCATATTTCAAGGACATACGGGTATGTGTTGTTTTGTCACTATTATCTGTTCATGTAATTTCCTTTGTGCACAGTATCATGTAAATATGTGTTTAGATCTATGCCTTAAGGCCTTATTATAATGATTAAGTAAACTGAATTGTTCCATCCGACACACCCAGAAGGCAAGCTGCACATTTTTCATCCAAGATACTTGAAACATTGTACTCCATGAATAACATCATTTTATCACACATACTTTTCAGGTTAGGTGGCACTCTCAGACATACAAATGCTACATTAGGTAGAAAGGTGTGTCCATAAACATGTAATAACTCTCTTTTATGATTTGTACACAGTTCCTGGCAACCTGGCTGATGGGGCTTTCGTTTGTCAACCGGCCCCAGGCCAGAGGAATCTGTTGTGTGCTGCTTACATATTTATTCTTCCTTTTTAAAGATTTTGTTGATCAGGATGTTCAACTGCTTTGGGACTCAGTTTTCAGTAAAAGTTTGGGAGTACTGTTTAGATAAGTGACTTACTAAGTATTACTCAGTAGACAAAATGAGACTAAAGTAATCAGTCCCCTTTTATGGAATGAGGCCTGTAAGCAGTTCATAGCATTAATTCTCTGCACTAAAGTTCCAGACTCAGTGGACTGAATTGAGAGCAGCATGCACTGCAATTTTTTTTTTTTATTTTAAGTAACTATTACAATGTGCTTAATGATTTTATTTTACATTTGTGAGTAATGATAATGGGACATTGTCAGGCAACCGTTTATAAACAACTACAATTAAAGGTATCAGAATAGAGAAACCCTTTGTCATATGATTCAGCTTCGACTGCATCACCAAATGAAGTGACGAACTTGTGATCTCATGTTCCCCCATTCACCAGAACTCCACTTTGTGCTCACAAGCACAGACCCTAGTGCAATTCATTACAGACTAGTCCTACCAACATATCTACAATTCTCCTCCATATAGTTTATTGACAGATCACTGGCTTCTGATAAGCTGTTAAGATATTTCATCTTAAAGTTTACATGATGGGCAAGAGCTACATTGATACTTGATTTATCTAGTACAGCGAGATAGAAATATTAATCTTTGCTTGTTCCATAAACTGTTTATTTTTATTCTCATCATTTTCATATTTCTCTAAATATCCGAAAACTAAACACATAGACAGAACTTCTTAGCCTAGCACAGTGATGGCAAACCTATAACACTCATGTCAAAGGTGACACACCACAATGTTTTGGGTGATGCACCAGCGTTCACAAACACCCAAGTTAACAAAGAAACTGAATGAACAAAAGTACAAGAAATATGAGACCCTGCACTTATCTGTTAAAACTCAGCAACAAAAACGTCATTAACTGATGTTAATCAAATCAAATGCAATGTGTTCCATATTTTTTTTTCAGTTCAATTCAAAATTACAGGTAAAAGTAGGGTAATTTTTTGGTGCACTGTTTTAAGCCCGATTATCAGTGCTCATATCATTTCCTCTATTGTAAGTCACTAATTTTTCTTTTACTTTTATAATACATAGCCCACATGACTGGAATGGATTTTTTTAAATAAATGAATATGTAAAGAATTGTGTTTCTTTTGTTCGGGGTGGGGGGCGTGGTGACACACCAGCAGAGTCAAGATAGGCATTTTCCAAATTTTTAACATGCCAACCCCAAAAGGTTCGCCATCACTGGCCTAGCATGAACTCTCACAGCTGGATGAATAAAATGCAGCTGACTGTCACTATTTAGCTTGAATGGTTACTGAGGTATTGTTAAGCTGCCTGCAGAATATCACAAAATGCATTTTTATTCAGTTTTTGTGATTTGCAAAATCTGGTTTATGGGATAGCCTCTAATGGATGTATTATTGTAAAGTTTAGTTTGTGATGATCAACTTAAAATGTATACTTTTTTAGTAGAACCTATGCTTCTAGAGATATGAGTATTTGCTTAATCTGTGGGGTAATAACTGACTTTGTCAAAAGTCTGAAAATGCAGCCACTGGAGTGCTAACTTATAGAGCTCCACTTGAAGGAATGAGTTAAGGTAAATTGAGATTAATATCATCTGTTTCACAACCCACACTGATCAGCCAAGCTAAGCAGGCAAATGAGGTGAAAAGTGGATCTGGTCACCTGTAATTTATGCAAAATGTATTTGGGGAGTGTGACACTGGCAGTAAACGCACAATATAGTTGAAATGTGAGACAAATGATAACGAAATATAAGTCAACTAAACGATGAAGAAATAGTAAAAATTATTCACAAATACTCACTTAACAAGTCATTTAAGGGATGCTGGGCGGAAGGCATAAATCAGTTGCAAAGCATATTTAAGAATAACAGGTACATCTACAGCCTTCAATTTGATTTTGATTTCCCAAAATAAGACTCAGTGTCTCTCATCAGGAATAGTCACTTACAGGGAAGGAGACATACTTAATTTGCATTATGAAGATCTTTAAAATCAAAGTGCGCAAAAAAATCAATGATCAGCTTTAACCTGGCCCATGATATACCAGACATAAATAGAATAGTTCATACGTTCATAGATTCATAGGTGTGTACTATACTAATGACCACAAGGGCCTTTTTAAACCTAGCCATCCATCCCAAATATCAGACAAGTTGCTGGGGGATGAAACATTTACAAGCAGGGTCCTGATATATGAGCCATTTACAGGCTGCCTGTGTCATTTAAAGACATTGGTGCTAAAGATGAAAATATCTTCAAGAAAGATACATTAGTGTTGCTGAGTTATCATGAAAGTTGGACTGTAAAAGGAATATCAGTCATCATCTTAGTTTCTTTATTCATTTTCACTTTTAATACTTCCTACTAAGACCCAGATTCAGATCATCAAAATGTATACTGCACATGCTCAGACTAACAACAATCATTAATGTTGCAAAAGGGACATTCATTTTGAGTTTTGGAGAATGCAAAAATTGACAAAATTATTATCAAACAACATCTAGTGGGGTCTATATTAAATCAGCAAATGCTTAAAATAGCGAATGTTGATTTAGCAACCCTTTAAAAGCAAAAGCTTGAAATCCTGAACACACGGAACAACGATTTTTTTCCCTAGGGAAAAAATAATCGCTGTTCTACAAAAAAAAAAAAAAAAAAAAAAAACTTTGAAACATTAAATAAAGTGGAAGGCTTGGCCCCCCCCACCACCCTACTTAAATATACCAACTCCGAGATTGCACCACAGTGGAGAAAATGGCAAAGTCGCAAAAACAGCCCAGCAATTTTTTTTCCGTGGGAAAAAAATCAGTGTTCCGTGTGTTCAGGATTTCATGTTTTCATTTTTAAAGGATTGATAAATCAACGTTTGCTATATTAAGCTTCACTGATTTAATATAGACCCCTTGTAGTGTGCCTATACAGTGAGTTTTAAGTATTTTCATGTCAAAATATATTAAAGAAAGCAGAGTTCTGATTCTTCACATAAAAGAAAAATTAATTAAAATCGTGAATAAGGGTCTACATTCATCATTTTTAATTCACCAACACTTGTCATAACTGGAATAGCCACAATACTTTCTCACTAAAAAAATCAAGGACACAAATTGCAAATGCTATGCAGACCATCTCAATACCATGTTCCTTTTCTGATATCCTACAAGCTGCTGAGATGCAACTTTTGCATTTCAAATAGAGTTTCAACAGACCCTGTTCTGTTAGATATATTACATACTTAAAAGTCCAGTGGTATCATAAATAACCACTCAAGGGATCTTAATCCCTTCTGCAAAGTAAACAGACCATTTTGTAAGGAAAGGTTTTTATCAAAGAGAATGCTGCTTCTAGTGAACCGACTTCCACTTCAGGAAAGTAAAGTACTTCTAAAAACCTGTTCAGATATAATTTGGATAAATGGATAGGCAATCAGAAATACAGCCACCCCCAGTTTAGTACCTTTGTCCCTCATGGGTAGGAGAAACATGCAAATGTCCAAGAATATCCTTTGGTGCATCTCTGGGTTATATGTATGCAAAATCTAAGGGATAAAAAAACAGCATGTGACTGTTAAGTTAGGGCTCTTCTGTTTTTTTTGCTTTTTACAAACAAGAAATCTTTTTTTGTTTTTTTAATTATACCACTCGTAAATACATACAACGTAACCTGCATACATGTTGCATCATTTATTCTGCAGAGTGAGTAGCCAACTCCTTATTCCTCCTTCATTACATTCCTAAAATCTTAACAAACCGCTACCTGCCCAATATCTCCTGCAGCATCAGCACCTGTGCCTTAGTATTCTTCATATGAGATAATATCCTTTCTCTTTATGATTTATTTTCAAGGTCTCACATTCCATGATATAATATGTAAATGCCAACTCCCTGTTATCCTGTCTTACCTTACTTTTGTTTTGTTTTCACCCTTGTGCATCACCACCCCCCAGCATCTCCAACATGTATTATTCCATATCTTCCCTCATCTTTCCTCTTGCTATATTTCCTACCAAGCCTCCTATCTTATCACTTTAGCACTGTATTCCTCCCTTGTGAAGCCTTTCTTCTCCCCCCTCCCCCTCAAAACTATATACATATTTATAGGTTTGCCTTCCTCCTACAGGGCCTTAACCACTCTACTTGGTTTGACTCATACTTGTGCCTTTCATTCCATCATAATTGTGACAGCAGTCTAAGCATAGTGGGTCTTCCACTCACTCCATCCCTTACCTCCTCTGTCCACTGAGTTTAGAGATATTCAGAGAACCATCCTCAACCATTGCCTAATCAACCTGCTTAGTCTCTCGTCTCTCATCCATCTTCCGTTTTACTCACTCTGTCCCCCCTCGTGCTATCCTCCCTAACTTAACTAAAGTTCACTCCTATTCTTTTTCACCTCAACCCACTTCTTTATCCTTCTATTCACTTCTTACTGTTCTCAATGCAACTTGTTTTCTCCACCTTATTCCTCCCTAGACAGATACCATCTTTTTTCACTATTCAGTAAGCAAATTATCATCTTACCTATCTCAAAACCATTCCACACTTACTGTTCCCTTCCTTTGTTCTACCTCTTCTAGAACATCTTTTCCCTTCTTATATCTTTGACCCCAACTACCTTGTTGCAAGTGTTAAAACCTACTTAGACAAACTTCTTAACCCGCTCCTTCTTTACCTTATATCCAACTCCTGAAATGACTCAAAGAAATCATCTCCTCTGTCGGGGTTCATTTACTAACTGATAACATATCAACTCCTGTTGACTAATCCTATGGCCTTAACCTCACATTCACCACTATAATTTACTTGCAAACACCTCCACAATATATTGAAATGATTGTACCTCTGCAACCTGTTCTCAGTCTTCCTATTCTTTGTGCTTGTCATGTGTATCACTAACACCACCTTCCACATTCCATCTTTCCCAAATAGTTCATCCTCTCCCAACAATTTTTCTATTTGCTCCCCTTCCTCTTCCACCTTCCATGTCTTGTCTAAACCTTGCCTCCTAAAATGATGCAAATTTATGATCCACTTACTACTGTTTATGGTTTACTTAAGAAATCATAAAATTAAAATTGCACCCCTTTGGTCCCCCATTTTAAACATATATCATTATCAGACATGTTCCCACTGCTTGTGTTTGCAACATCGCAATAACCTCCACCTTAGAACCCCCCCCCTTGTTTCTGGAGTTAAAAGCAAAGGCAAAAACAAAATGGGAAAGGCACCCTTCTCTCATTTCAATTTAAATACCCTATTAATACTCAAAATACAAATTAGATTAAACCAGAAGGAAGAACGCACATTTAACATACCTTATTGACAGAGGATTACTGCACAGTAAAAAATTAAGAAATAAAAAATATCCCAAATCCAACTTAATCACAGTTGAAAGAGCACTTAGAACTTTTCTTTTACCATTTATTTATTATTTATTGGCATTTGCTTACTGGGAAAGTCCATTGGGCCAAGCAGAACCCTTTTTCAGTGGAGACCTGGGGAGACAAACTCCACATGAAACACAATAGGATAAATAGTACTTCATAAGGCACACATTTTGTATATATAAAGCACAAATGGAGTAGAAAATTCTTAAAACAGTAGTACATTTAGAATATATACACACACTTGATACACACATAATAAACTAATTACAATGTAATACAACTATAGTTGACATAGCAGTATGTTCTTCTTTCGGCTTTTTCTGGTTAGGGGTCGCCACAGTGGAACTCTGGTCCGCTAATGATTGGCAGTAGATGTTTTATGGGTGCCAGCTCGACACCCAACCTTCAGCAAAGGCACACCCATTCTACGCAGGTCTTTCGAATGCCACTTGACCACGGGGAGAACATGCAGACTCCACACAGAAGGCGCTCCATCCAAGAATCGAATGGGAGAAGCTCTTGCTGTGAGTCAACAATGCTACCACTGCACCACTGCGGCTACAGTTGATCTTGTGGATCTATTGGGATTACAGTGGGAGAATGTGGACTTTAGGACAGGGCAATCCTGTGGTTTAGTAAGTAATTTGTCTGCAGTAGTTAACTGGAAATAAGTAAGATAATGGAGAAATTTGAGCTAATTTAATGTTTTTAGAGGTATGCAGTGGTGGGCTGCCTCGATGGTGCAGTGGTTGGCATTGTCACCTCACAGCAAGAGGTTCACCGGTTCTATCCTCAGCTGGAGTGCCTTCTGTGCAGAGTCTTCATGCCCTCCCTGGGTCATGTGGGTTTCCTCTGGGTACTCCAGTTTCCTCCCACATCCCAAAGACATGCTGTAGGTGGATTGGACATTCTAAATTGGCCTTAGGCATGAGTGCATGCATGTGTGTGCCTTTCGTGGAAGGTTGGGCACCAGGCTGGCAACTCTACACCGTAAAAACTCTACTGCCAATCATGAGTGGACTGGTGATCCACTGTGGTGATCCCTAACCAGGAAAATCCGAAAGAAGACGAGGTGTGGAGTGGTGATTGTTTGTTGCAAATTTGGCTATCTTGTTGTAGCATATTTCTAGTTTAATTTTGAGGGAGAATTGGAGGTTGGTTAGAAGTGAGGCACCACAGACTAGAAAAAGGAAGTAGATAAGTGGAAGCAAGTACTTGCTTTGTGGGGAGGGAGAGGAAATGTTTATGTCTGTAGAGTGGTCCCAGTTATTTGTGAGTCTTGCTGATGTTATTTTGTAAGTGTAGGTCAAATTTTAGGATTTTGTCAATTATAACATCTAACAGTTTGGTTTGGGTGACTAATTCAATTTTAGTTGTTTAGAGAGAGAACATATGGAATTTAGATTTGCTAATGGGTGTGTTTTTCTTTGGAGTGAATATAATGAGCTTGGTTTTATCTGTGTTTAAAAACAGGTGGATACTGCGGAGCTAATTTTCTACAGCGGTAAATGAAGATTGACTAATTTGCTGTAGCTGAGTTGAGTTTTCAGAAGAGCAGATTATAGTGGAGTCATCTGCGTACTGAATGTTCATGACTATGTCCATGATAATAGTAAGTATAGAGAAAAGAAGCAATCCTTCACATCCATATTTGCTTGCCCTTAATCTGAGCTCACTCTGCCCATATAACTGGTCAGCATTACTTTTTCAAGCCTCCTTAATATGCTCTACTCTCTCTCTCTAAGCTTTTGTTGCTTTTTAAAAATAGGAAAATAATCTTTTTGTCAGATGTTTGCAGTATTTTCAGGTTATCTGTTGTCGACATTATCAGTCTCTTGATGCTTTTCTGCCAGTCTGCGAGTGTCTTTATGAACTCTAATGTCTTCTTCACATTTGTGAATGTTTTCACAAAGCCTTAGCGGAAGATTCTAAAATAGGCTGGATATAATAGTCTTCACTTAATATCCCTCTCTCTACATGTCTTTATTACTGACACAAAGGCACTCCTCTTTTGCCTTATGTCATATGAAAAATCCTGATCAACAAATTCTGGATTCTCTACTACATTATGTTTCTTCCCAGGTTTCCATGCTTCTTGTAGAAAATTTTCCCACAACTTGAAACCACACTATGAATGGTCTGGACCACCACTGTGTGTCATGGTCCAGTTGTCATGGGGTCCTGTGGGCATGTTCACTGTGCAACTGTGCAGCAGGAATACCAGTCCATTTCTCTATTAAAGTTCTAACTACACCTTTACAGTCATTGCCTTCAAATTTCTCCATAACCTCCATCAGTTTTATATTGTTCTTTGAACCCTACCATCATGGCCTACTGTCTTTGCCTCCAGGCTCTCCAGTCTTGCCTGTGACACTGTAGTGTGTTCATTGAACCCTTACATTACTTTTCCCAGCTTTTTCTCATGACTAGTTAAATTCTCAGCAAGCATCTTCTTTATCTGTTTTAGCTCATTTCAGACTGCCTTGAACATTACTTGCTCATGAACAAGTTTTTTTGCTTCAGTCATTCTTGGTGTCTCTGCAAATTTCTTGTCATCCCACTTCTTTTCATTTCTAGCCTTATGGCTCTTTCACTTCCTCTAATAATCTGCTTTCTAGCATGGTTTATGGTTGATATTTGTGGTACAGGGTCCCTCTTTACACAACTTCTTCTGTTTTATCCAGTGGAACTCCGTGAAATGAGGAATAACTAGGGAAGTGCAGTGCACAAAGTCATAATGAGTTAGTCTACTTAGGCTTCTCTCTAGTGCCTAGTAAGTCCCTATGAACCTATTATTAACTATGTCCATTCTAAGGCACATAAATTAGCATTGAGTACATTCACCTGGTAAAATGATCAAGTCAGTAATAGGGATATATAGACCTACAAGGTAATCATATGGTATAGTACATAGTAAAAGCCTCTACATAGTATGTGCAAATACCATGAAAATTAAAGATGCCATAATAAAAAGTAGGCATGAAAAACCCTCACACATCAATTCTCCAACTTAAAGCTTTTCACAAAAAACTGGGACTTCTGGTCATATTTTTCCATACTGATATATGATGTAGTTCTGTTCCCATCCTGCCAATTAGGTTTCCTTGGTGAAAGGTACAGAGGCAGTTTAAATACTACTCATATTTGGTTTCTTCTTCATCACCACCATCATCATCATCATCAACCCTCTTTTTATCATTTTCTACATGGTATAGGGATGTTGCATCAACTGTTACCATATCTCTTGATTCAATGACTTTCTCCTACCATCATTGGCAGTTATGTCCGACTGTTGCAAGTACTCTCTTGCACAATCCATTCATTCTTTGTTGGACACCCTTGTTTCCTCTTGTTTTCTTTCTGTCTGTCCCAAATCTTCTTCATCAGATTTTCTTCTGTTTTCCTGCACATGGACCCAACACACCATAATCTGTTCTCTTTGACATTCTCTGCAATTATAGCTACTTGGGCTTCTGTTCTGATGTCAATATTTGTTTGCCTGTCCTACAGCGAACGTTCTAACACACAACTCAAGCATTTCATCTCCATCACCTCCAGCTTCCTCACCTGCTCTGCCTTGACTGTCCAGGTTTCTGTATCATACAGTAGTACTGGTTATGCCACAGTTTTGCACACCTTAGCTTTCAGGTTCTTTGGCATCCTTCTGTCACTCATTACCACTGTCACTCTGTGCCATTTGGCTGCAAGCCCTCTGATTCCAGCTTTAACATCTTCATTCACATTTCCCTTTTTCTCAACCACCCCTCACAGATATTTGAAGCTGTTAACCTATTCTTCTATTTTCTCTTCTATCACAGTTTACAGCTTTTTCTGATTTCCCCCTTTTCCTGCCATTACAACTGTCTTATCTGTACTGTACTCAGTTTCATCCCATGTTTCTTCAGTTTTGTATTCTATTTCGCTATCATTTGCTGAAGTTCTTGTTTAGAGTCAGCTGGTAATGCTACATTGTCTGTATATAGCAGCTTTGTTGATCTACCCTGCAATTTGTTTGCTAATGTAGTCCATTACCAGTATGAGCACCAGTGGGGTCACGGCTGATCACTGATGCACAATCATTCCCACTGGAAACTCCTCTATGAGTCTGAACACTGTTCATACTTGTATCACTGGATCCTTCTTCAGAGACTACACTAATTCTACCAATGTTTTGGGGACTTTGAACCATCATGTGACTGCCCAAATCAGTTCTCTTGGGACCTTGTCACATGTTTTCTC
Organism: Protopterus annectens; assembly: GCF_019279795.1. Taxonomy (NCBI): domain Eukaryota; kingdom Metazoa; phylum Chordata; order Ceratodontiformes; family Protopteridae; genus Protopterus; species Protopterus annectens. Next base: position 509,721,385 of record NC_056736.1, read on the forward strand.
CAAGTCCAGAAATGCCCAGTTGGACTTTCCTCATCTCTAGCGTCTTCGCGTCTCTCTGTCTCAGTGAAAACATTTGGTTAGTTGTGCTGCATCCTGATTTGAATCTACTGCTCATCTCACATCTTACTTTCTACTGCTCTGCGTATTTATTTATCAGTCACCTTTTCCAGCATTTTCATACAGTATGACAGGGGTTTAGCACCTCTGTACTGCCCACAATTTTGAGAGTGCTCTTTGTTCTTGAACACTGACACTAGACTGCTTATTCTGCTGTCATCTGGGATGTGTCTTTCTCTCCATACTGCTGTGAGTACCATCTGTAGTCATTCCTCCCCTAACTCACCCAGCATCGTACTATATCTGCTGGGATCTCATCTGAGCCTGCTGCTTTCCCTGATTTCATTTCCTTACAGTTGTTCTTATTTCTTCTAGGGCGGGCTCCTCCTCTTCTTTCATCTTAGGTAGTGTGTGGATAGTACGGTTTCTCTGGGTTTTTCTTCATTTAGAAGCTTCTGGAAGTATTCCTTTATGTGGGCTGTTGAGCAGATTACCGCTGGCATCCCTTATGAAGGTTGATTGATGAGAATGTTATTCTATGCAACCTGATGAGTCACTTTCCAGAAGCTAGTGGAGACCATCTGATTCATTGTGCTTTGCTATTGCAACTGCTCTCAGCCTATTTGTTAGCCAGTCAGTATTGTTCCTGAGTCTGCTACATCTTTTCTTACAGTATGTCATAATTTCCATTGAATACTTCTCTGTAGCAGTCTTGACAAACTTCAGTTATTTGCCATTACTGAAACAATAGTGAAATCTCTTAAATCTGACTAAAAAAAATCATTGATTATCAGACACTGCAGAGTGTTGTTACTCATCCACATGGAAGCTAAGTTAAAATCCTTGTATATGGCTCTCTTATTACACAAAAATATAAAATGATGGTATGGTTTTCAAACTTCTGGACTAAAGCAAGCTGAACTATAGCATGTAGTAGCTTGAACAACTGATGTTTAAAATGTATTGCTTCTTAATTGAAATAGGAATAAATCTAGCATTAAGCAGTCTTACATTGTGGCATAAATAACTCTACCTCTGTAGGAGTGCATTGTAGGTGACTACCAGGAAATCTGGGCCCTTAACCTATAATCTGCATTTTAGAAATCCTTTTGCAGTGTACAAATATATCTGATTTTGGAACAAGTATATTAATCTAACTAGTAGAATACAAATAAGGACTTAAATGTTGGTTATAGTGTAATGTGTGAGGATATATATATATATATATATATATATATATATACATATAAATATATATATATATATATATATATATATATATATACATACATATAAATATAGTGCAAAACATCTAACATTATTTTAAAGTTCTGAGTTCTATATGCAAAGAATTGAATGCGTATAGAGCTGAAGACATATAGTCATAAATAAGAATACGCATTAAGAGAACATGCCTGATAATGTACCTTTGAAAATCAATATAGTAAAAACATTTCTAATTTAAAATGAAAAGCAAAAGCCTCACTGCATGACTTGATGTGAAGCTTTGCACCTATACCATGTTTATTAAATATACAAACTCTTAAGTCAGCACTGCCTTAATGAGAAAGAAAGCTATTGGTTTAATGGAGATCAAATATCCCTTTGGTCTTCAAGGCAGTACAACCTAAAAGATGGTATTTTCACTCTGTAGAGTTCACATAGCTCCCATATGCTTGACATTTTATACCATTAATTTGGGATGCTTGGTTTAACTGTTTGATTGAATTTTATTTTACCAAATATGACTAAATAAATTACACAAATGCATGTTTACAATTTCTTAGTTATCTTCCTAGTTTCTTAATTAATACATGTTTTTGTACAGTGATGGGAGCCAGCTGATCTATTGATAACCATTTCTTTGACTGCCAGTATATCAAAGGAAAAATACAGAGGCAACTTTTAGCAACAGTGGAGTTTTACCTTTTCCCCATTTTTGTGTTACCTCAGAGTAAGTATATATAAGTTTATCAATTTTTTGAGGCAAAATATGCACTACATTGATGTTCACTCAACTTTAGCATTTAAATCCAGGACACTCACAAAAAAAATAATTGTTTCCAAATCAGTCTTGCATCAAAACCTGCACACCAAATCAACTACATACCACCACATGGCGAATGTGACTTCTTCCAGTTCCTTGTAAAATGACTAATGGCAAGTTCCCAAATAATTTCTACAGATTTTAGTGAAAAAAAGTGTAGCAGAGCTCAACACTCAGGCAGCCACATGCCACCCATAAGTGACATTGCTATGTCACAGAACCTCCCAGCTCAGCTTCACCCATGGATTAGTGATGACTTTGAATGTAATGATCAAAAATTACAATACTGCAAATATGTTAAGCTTGAGGACACTTTCAGCAAACCTCAAAGATTTCTTTTTTGTGGGAGAAAAATCTCACCTTTGCACACCCATTGGAGGAGACCCTCAAAACCCCCTAACTAAAATAGTCTAACTCCATAATTGTACAACCACTGTGAAAACGGCAAACTCGTATCAATGAAAGTGTTTTTCCATACAACTTGTTTGTGTTATTTGTATTCACAAAAATTAGTCACTGGAGAGTTGCCATATTTTCTTATAACAAAATATATCTAAATTCGACTTTTTCCATAAAGCACATATATCTGATTTCCTACAGAGGACATAACATGACTGCAGTTAAATATTATCTTATCTCTCTCACTGATTGTTAATTTCATCATTAAGATCTTGCTCAACCATATAGTATGGAGAATGAGATGAAACTTTAACCACAAACTGTGAAATACTGATTGCTGTGTTATTCTGAAATAATGAAAATAGTTATTTTACCATTCACTTCCTAAGGGTGAATATTTTCAGCTTTCATATTATCTAAAAAACAACTACTGCTTTGCAGTTCTATGCTATTGCAACACTTTCCACTTTAGGTAAAATAACAGAAAAATTATCAACAACTAAATTACATCAATATCATCTTCTATCCATGAAGCAACACAGATTCTGGTTTGCTCACAGAATCATAACAGTTCTCTACTCCGTCATAGATAACATCTTACCAAAATGGACAAAGGCAACCTGACAAGATCTATCTTTACTGACCTCACAAAAAAACTTTGGTCTAATTGAACATAATTTAGTGTTTGACAAATTAACTGATATAGGCATTAGTGATAAAGCAAAACCTTGATTTGTAGATTTCCTCACCAATAGATCCTTCAAGGTGAAAGTAAGCACCACCACCTCTGAAATACCTCCTATTATGAAAGGAGTCCCCTAGGGTTCTACTTTAGCCTGTCTGCTATTTTCCATATTGATTAACAAACTCCCAGCTGATCACCCTCAGATACCGCTAATTCTTTATGCAGATGACATGGTCATCTACGGGTCAAACAAATCCAACACTGTTACACAAACTCAGCTACATGATTGCCTTCAGACCCTCAACCAATGTCTAATATGCCAGAAACCTATACTTAATCCCTCAAAAACAAAACCAATGCTATTCAAAACCAACTAAAATAGCCAAAGTACTCAGTTTCCATAATATTAAAGATGATAACAATACCACAGTAGAAACTATCACATCCTTCAAATACCTCAGCATTTGAATTAAAAAATCTCTTAATTTTCAACTATACATTCAAATCACACAGAAAAAGCTTGACACAGTACTGTTCTCGGCAAACAAATTATTACCATAATAGCTGCAGCCTCACTAAAAATGCCACCACTTTGCAAACTATTTGAATAAAATCTGCCAGTTCATTACTTACTTTCCCATTAATGAACACCACTGCCTAACTCTCACCATAGCTAAATGGCTCCCAGTAAATATGACAGCCAACCTCCTACTAGGATCACTAATTCACAAATCCCTTTCTCCCAAGATATCTTCCCCTCTCACTCATAAACGTTTTACCTAATCTCCCTCATAAAATCTCAGGGGTATCTCTCAGTCTAAAAAAACCCTAAACTTTTTCCCAAAACTAAACTTCATTGCACTTACCATGCATTCTTCTATCAATCAGTGATGTCCAAATGTACTCAGACTTCAGACAACAGCTGAAGGAACAGCTCTTTACTCAGACAAAGTGCGGGGACATTCGCACAGTTCATATTACATGAACCATGCATCTCTCTTACAGCCCTTCCTTATCTCATCTTGTTATTTTCTGATTTATTGACTCTCACTCATCCTTTATTTATTATTTTTATTTTATTTATTATTTATTTTACATTTATTTATTTTACATTTGTTTACCGGGAAAGTCCGACTGGGCACAGATCCATTTTCAGCAGAGGCCCAGGGAGAAAAGCTCCACATTACAATGCATTACATGAGAGTAAAAAGAAGTAGAACATTCATACATATGGCATATATACACACATCAGGACATCATGCTAGTGATTAACAAACATACATATAGCATATATACACACAACAGGACAACATGCTGGTGATTAACAAACATACATATAGCATATATACACACATCAGGACAACATGCTAGTGATTAACAAGCATACATATAGCATATATACACACATCAGGACAACATGCTGGTGATTAACAAACATGCATATATACACACATCAGGACATCATGCTAGTGATTAACAAACAAACATATAGCATATATACACACAACAGGACAACATGCTGGTGATTAACAAACATACATATAGCATATATACACACATCAGGACAACATGCTACTGATTAACAAGCATACATATAGCATATATACACACAACAGGACATCATGCTAGTGATTAACAAGCATACATATAGCATATATACACACATCAGGACATCATGCTAGTGATTAACAAACATACATATAGCATATATACACACATCGGGTCAACATGCTGGTGATTAACAAACATACATATAGCATATATACACACATCAGGACATCATGCTAGTGATTAACAAACATACATATAGCATATATACACACATCAGGACAACATGCTGGTGATTAACAAACATACATATAGCATATATACACACATCAGGACAACATGCTGGTGATTAACAAACATACATATAGCATATATACACACAACAGGAAATCATGCTAGTGATTAACTTTTCTTACAGTAGACAATCAGAGGTACTTTTTTTTCTTTTGCAGTTATAAATTTTGTAAGGTAAATGTATATGGGTTTGGAAGCTTTCAGGGGAGAACTTGTTTATACATAGCTGTACCCTGACAAATTCTCTTGGTATGGATTAGCCTGGTGAGTGGCATAAGCATAGCCAGTTACTTAGATAGTGGGTTTTCAGGAGTTTTTTCAATTGACTATAGGAGGTGGTAGAAGTTATTTGGCTTGGTAGTGTGTTCCAGGTTTTGGCAATGGTGTTGGCAAAGAGGGACTTACCAGATTTGTTTTTATGTTTGATGACAGTTATGAGGTTCTGGTTACTAGATCTTAAGGCTCTAGAAGGAATGTGGGGCTGAATTAGGTGCTGAAGTGCTGGAGTTATCTCAGGAAGGTAGTAGAGTTTGTGCGCTATAGAGAGTTGATTGAGTAGAAGTATATGAGGCAACTCAAGCCAGTTGAGTTGCTTAAGGGATAGACAGTGGTGGGACCTATATGAGGCTTCAGTAGCAAACTTGGCAATCTTGTTGTAGCAAGATTCCATTTTATTAAGATCAGTTTGGCAGAGTTTGGTCAAGATGAGAGAGGCATAGAGGAGGGTGGATAGAAGATGAGTCCTTGCGATGGTTACTTTGGTGCATTTTGTCATAAACTGTTTGTTCCTGTAGAAGAGACCAAGTTTTTTATTAACTTTCTTAATGGTTTGTGTTATGCGGATGTTGAACCTCAGGTTATTGTCTATTTCTATGCCTAGCAGTTTAGTGTGTGTGATTGGACTGATCTGAATGTTTTCTTTGGGGCTAATAGTGAAATTATTATTTAGTGGAGGAGCTCTGCCAGGGCTGAAAAGAATTTGTTTTTTTTTGGGATTAAGAAGAAGTTTGATGTTAGTGAACCAAGTTTCGACTAGGATGAAGTTTTTTTGGGTAAGGGTTTGCAGTTCACTAAGGGTAGAGGCAGCACATATGAGGGTGGTGTCATCTGCATATTGTATTATTGAGGCAGTGGGAGAGGATGAAGAGATCTGATTTGTAAATAGAGGGAACAGCAATGGGCCAAGGATGAATCCTTGAGGGACTCCTATGGTTACTAGTAACAGGGGGGACAATTGGTCCTGCCATAGGACTGCTTGCTGACAAGCAGATAAGTAGCTATTGAACCATGATATAGAGGAGGGACTTATATTTAGGGTGGATAGGGTATCAAGAAGCAGACCGTGGTTTACCATGTCAAAGGCTTTTGATAGGTCTAAGAATATGGAAGAAACAAATAGACCCTTGTTTCTGTGGTGGGTAACTATGATGGTGAATGATAGTAGTGCTGTTGTGGTGCTATGGGAAGGTCTAAAGCCATGCTGGGATATGGAGAGTAGATTGTTATTCTGGAGGTACTGTATTAGTTGAGTATGAACAACTCTTTCTAATATTTTGGATAAAGGTGATAGGATTGCTATTGGGTGATAGTTGGTGATCTCTAAGGAGTTGCCTCCTTTGTGCAGTGGAATTATATATGATGTTTTCCATGAGGTGGAGACTTTGCATTCTGAGAGAGATCTGTTTATGAGAATAGGGACAGGA
>NC_056736.1:509733117-509815617 GCF_019279795.1 Protopterus annectens
GTAACTATCAATGTGTCTGTAAAGCTATAATACAATCAAAATGTTGTAGAAATTTATAGTGAGGGCTAATAATTTCTCTTCCACTGAATTGAGTGACAAAAGTGGAATGAGATGTATACTAACATGTTCAGAACAGTGATGGGATGTGTATTAACATGTTCATAAAACTGATGGGATGTATACTGACATGTTCAGTACAGTGATGGGATGTATACTAACATATTCAGTACAAAGAGGGAATGTATACAAAGATGGCAGTACAGTGAAGGGATTTATACTGACGTTCAGTACAGACATGGGTTACAAAGTGAAATGTTCAGTACAGACATGGGTTGTATATTAATGTTCAGTACAGCAATGGAATGTATACTGGCATGTTCAGTACAGTAATGGGATGTACACTAACATGTTCAGTACAGACATGGGTTGTGTACTGATATGTTCAGTACAGTGATGGGATGGATGCTAACATGTTCAGTACAGTGATAAGATGCAAAATAACATGTTCAGTACAGGCATGGGTTGCATACTAACATGTTCAGTACAGTGATGGGATGTATATTGTTATGCTCAGTACAGTGATGAGATCTATATTAACATGTTCAGTACAGTGATGAGATGTATACTGACATATTCAGTACAGTGATGAGATGTAAAATAACATGTTCAGTACAGACATGGGTTGCATACTAATATGTTCAGTACAGTAATGGGATGTATACTAACATGTTCAGTACAGTGATGGGATGTATATCATGTTCAGTACAGTAACGGGCTATATACTGACGTTCAGTACAGACATGAGTCATATACTAACATGTTCAGTACAGTGATAGGATGTATACTAACATGTTCAGTACACAGATGGGATGTATATTAACATATTCAGTACAAAGAGGGGGTGTATACTAACATATACAGTACAGTGATGTGATGTATACTGTCATGTACAGTACAGTGATGGGATATATACTAACATATTCAGTGCAAAGAGGGAATGTATACAAACATTTGCAGTATTGTGATGGGATTTATACTGACATGTTCAGTACTGACACGGGTTGCATACTAACATGCTCAGTACAATGATGGGATGTATACTGACATGTTCAGTACAGTGATGAGATGTATACTAGCATGTTCAGTACAGACATGGGTTGCATACTAACATGTTCAGTACAGTGGCAGGATGCATACTGACATGTTGACTACAGTGATGGGATGTATACTAAGGTTCAGTACAGTGACGGGATGTATACTAACATGTTGAGTATAGATATGGGTTGTATACTGACATGTTCAGTACAGTGATGGGATGTACACTGACATGTTCAGTACAGTGATGGGATGTATACTGACATGTTCAGTACAGTGATGGGATGTATACTGACATGTTCAGTACAGTGATGGAATGTATACTGACATGTTCAGTACAGACATGGGTTGCATACTAACATGTTCAGTACAGACATGAGTTGCATATTAACATGCTCAGTACAGTGATAGGATCTATACTAACATGTTCAGTACAGTGATGGGATGTATATTAACATGTTCAGTACAGACATTGGTTTTATACTAACATGTTCAGTACAGACATGTGTTGTATACTAACATGTTCAGTACAGTGATGTGATGTATATTGATATGTTCAGTACAGTGATAGGATGCATACTGACATATTCAGTACAGTGATGTGATGTATACTGACATGTTCAGTACAGACATGGGTTGCATACTAACATGTTAAGTACAGTGATGGGATGTATATTATGTTCAGTACAGTGATGGGCTGTATACTGACGTTCAGTACAGACATGAGTTGTATACTAACATGTTAGGTACAGTGATAGGAAGTATACTAACATGTTCAGTACACAGATGGGATGTATATTAACACATTCAGTACAAAGAGGGGATGTATACTAACATGTACAGTACAGTAATATGATGTATATTGACATGTACAGTACAGTGATGGGATCTATAGTAATGTTCACAGTGATGGGATGCATACTGACATGTTCAGTACACTGATGGGATATATACTAACATATTCAGTACAAAGAGGGAATGTATACAAACATGTGCAGTATTGTGATGGGATTTATACTGACATGTTCAGTACTGACATGAGTTGCATACTAACATGCTCAGTACAATGATGGGATGTATACTGACATGTTCAGTACAGTAATGAGATGTATACTAGCATGTTCAGTACAGACATGGGTTGCATACTAACATGTTCAGTACAGTGACAAAATGCATACTGACATGTTCACTACAGTGATGGGATGTATACTAACATGTTCAGTACAGTGACGGGATGTATACTAACGTGTTGAGTATAGATATGGGTTGTATACTGACATGTTCAGTACAGTGATGTGATGTACACTGACATGTTCAGTACAGTGATGGAATGTATACTGACATGTTCAGTACAGACATGGGTTGTATACTAACATGCTCAGTACAACCATGGGGTGTGTACTAACATGTTCAGTACAGTGATGGGATGTATACTAACATTTTCAGTACAGACATGGGTTGTATACTGACATGTTCAGTATGGTGATGGGATGTATACTGACATATTCAGTACAGTGATGGAACATATACTGACATGTTCAGTACAGACATGGGTTGTATACTAACATGTTCAGTACACAGAGGGGATGTATATTAACGTATTCAGTACAAAGAAGGGATGCATACTAAAATGTTCAGTATAGTGATGGGATGTATACTGACATATTCAGTACAGGGATGGGATGTATACTGCCATGTTCAGTACAGTGATGAGATGTATACTATCATTTTCAGTACAGTGATGGGATGTATACTGACATATTCAGTACAGTGATGGGATGTATACTGATATGTTCAGTACAGTGATGAGATGTATACTAACATGTTCAGTACAGTGATGTGATGTATACTGACATGTTCAGTACAGTGATGAGATGTGTACTAGCATGTTCAGTACAGTGATGGAATGTATACTAACATGTTCAATACAGAAATGGGCTGTATACTAACATGTTCAGTACAGTGACAGTATGTATACTGACATGTTCAGTACAGTGATTGGATGTATACTGACATATTCAGTACAGTGATGGGATGTATACTAACATGTTTGGTATAGAGATTTGATAAATGTTAATGTTCAGTACAGTGATGGGATGTATATTGACATATTCAGTACAGTGATGGGATGTATACTGACTTGTTCAGTACAGTGATGAGATGTATACTAACATGTTCAGTACAGTGATGGGATGTATACTGACATGTTCAGTACAGTGATGAGATGTGTACTAACATGTTCAGTACAATTAGGGTATGTATACTAACATTTGCAATACAGAAATTGGCTCTATACTAACATGTACAGTACAGTGATGGGATGTACACTAACATGTTCAGTACAGACATGGGTTGTATAGTAACATGTTCAGTACAGACATGAGTTGCATACTAACATGTTCAGTGCAGAGAAGAGATGTATATTAACTTGTTTAGTACAGTGATGGGATGCATACTGACATGTTTAGTACAGTGATGGGAGATATACTAACATGTTCAGTACAGACAAGGGTTTTATGCTAACATGTTCAGTACAGGATTGGGATGTATACTAACATGTTCAGTACAGACACAGGCTGTATACTAACATGTTCAGTACAGACATGGGTTGTATATTAACATTTTCAGTACAGTGATGGAATGTATACTGACATGTTCAGTACAGTGATGGGATGTATAGTGACATGTTCAGTACAGTGATGGGATGGGATGTGCACTAACATATTCAGTGCAATGATGGGATGTATACTGACATGTTCAGTACAGTGATGGGATGCATACTAACATGTTCAGTACAGACAAGGGTTTTATACTAACATGTTCAGTACAGGATTGGGATGTATACTAACATGTTCAGTAAAGACACAGGCTATAAACTAACATGTTCAGTACAGACATTGGTTGTATATTAACATTTTCAGTACCCTGATGGGATGTATACTGACATGTTCAGTACAGTGATGGGATGTATAATGTTCATTACAGTGATGGGATGTGTACTAACATGTTCAGTACAGTGATGGGATGTATACCGACATGTTCAGTACAGTGATGGGATGCATACTAACATGTTCAATACAGAGATAGAATGTATACTAACGTTCAGTACAGTGACAGGATGTATACTAATATGTTCAGTACAATGATGGGATGTATACCGACTTGTTTAGTACAGACATGGAATGTATACTAACCACAGTCAGATCCTTGTCAAATGAGGCCCTATAGAAGGTAATGGATCAGACCTCAACCCACAGTAGCCCCTCCCCACAGCCATTCCAGGGTCCCATTACTTGGCTATTTCTCTCCATTTACCATAAACCATGATCATATCTGTTCTTCTTTACTTCTACAATGGTTACATATATTTGGATTTAATGTAAAACTTTTGTTTCAAATTTTATAGCAACAACACTGTTAGTCATTTCCTAAACAAACAATACAGTCTCACAGTTATACCAGAAAACATGAACAGTACAATTTTCTGCCCTTGAAACCCACATTCACTGAAATGGCATTAAACTCCTTAAAGTTCTCTCCACCCAAGATTGTACTAGACAGTCAACAGTAGTAGGTTGACACCGACACTACACCTCAAGCAACACATAGCCCTTCTAAACCCACATCACCTACACCTTCACATAGCAACACTAAACCCTCGTATGCCAAGGCCCTTTACAGTAACCTGCCCAAGCAACAAGGACCTCCGAAGCTGAAATGCAAACAAACACCAATCACAATGAAAGTGTCACATAGCTCACAACACCAGTGTGCCACCCAACAACAGCTGCTAAGGTAAGACAACATACCCAACACTTTAGTCATAGGTGACTCTATAGTCAGGCACACTAATGTCCCACTCACCAGGCTGAACAAGGAGAAACTTACCACCAGATGCCTGTCGGGTGCCAGGATCCACCACACAACAAGTACAAATATGACTCTGTCATTGTCTATATTGGAGTGAATGACTTGAGACGTACCTCCCTGGACTACATGAAAAGAGACATGGAAGAGCTCTCGGATAATGTGACCCAGGCAGGTATGATCCTAGCCCTGAGTAGCATCCTGCCTTCACCCAGAATGATACCACAGTAAAAGGACAAAATGATTTGACTTCAACAATTGGCTAAGCTTCTGGTGTCATTCAAAGGGGATCCAGTATCTGTCTGACTGGGATGACATGATCAGCAGACCATGATGCTTTGCCAGAGATGTTCTTCTCCTGTCACCCCTGGGATTCAGGTTACTGGCTAAGGCTCTTGTCACCCCTATAGTGCCTTTTTTAGTCAAAGTTCAAAAGACAAAACCACCACCGTAACAGGTATAAGCATGCAAAAATATGAAAGTAATGCTACTCAATGCTAGAAGTCTAAACCTCAAAATGCACTCTCTCAAGGCACTCCTAAAAATGGAGAACATCGATATCTGTACAGTAACTGAGACCTGGTTCAAGGCTCCAGAGAGCACCCCTGCAATACCAGTCTACAACTCTTACCACACTTTTCAGCCACCAACCCAGGACCGAAACACTAAAGGTGGAGGAGTGTCCATATTCACTAAGGATATTCACACCACCAGGCCAGTTGCCCAACACAATACATCTGAAATTCTCCAGGTGCAACTAACACTAGGTAAGACTGCAATCCAAACTGTAGCTTGCTACAGATCCCCCACCATGCCCAATGATTCTCACTGCACCTTTCTAAACATACTGGAAAATATTAAGATACAACCAAACAACCTAATACAGGATGATTTCAACTACCCTACCATTAACTGGGAAAACTACTCATGTAACAACACCTTTGCCCAACGGTTCTTGGAATTCATAAATTCCAATGCCCTGGATCAACTAATTCATAGTCCCATCATGGGCTCCAATATTCTAGACCTGGTCATTACCAACATGGGAAAATCGATGCTCTAGACCTATGGTCACCCCCTCGTTGGTTAGGTCTAAACATAAGCTAATCACCCTTGACATGCACATCCCTCCCCCAGCCCCCAGTAAAGAAACCTCCATAAAAAACTTCTCCAAAGCCAACTTCATGCTACTCAAGTCAGCAAGTCAGAAGTGACAAACTTCATGACACCCATGCAGATGGGAACTGAAAGTTCGACTGCTGAATCCTACATTAAGGCACTGTACGAGCACAACCACTCGTGCATGAATCGTACCATCCCAAGTAGAACCAAGATGCTCTCCTCCAAAAAAGGAAACCAATCTGGTGGTCCCCTGCATAAACAAACTTTACAACAAAAGGAAGAAACTGTTGCAGAAAAGAGGAAAATCCCAGAATGCAAAAAACTCCCTTACCAACCTCGGTAAGAAGCTAATATGCCTCATAAAATCCTCCAAAGCTAGTTACGAAAATCAAATTGCCAAAGATTCCAAAAACAACCACACGGCATTCTATAGCTATGTCAAGAATCTAAATGGCAATGCTCAAGTCTGCTCTGAGCTACAACAGAATGGCATTAAATATACTGATCCCAAGGATATTTCCAATATCTTGGCAGATCAATTCAGTGCCAACTTCACCCCCCATCTCTTAAAGTACCCATCTCAATACTGAAAGATTGCCAAATTCCAGTAATAATGGCCACACAGGTACTCTCCAAAGTTAAGAATACAGCATCCATGGGACCAGACGACATCCCAGGCTGTGTACTACATGAACTACAAAATGAACTGGCACCTCACCTAAGTGTCATGTTTGATCATAGCCCCACCTCAGGCTTAATACCCACTGAGTAGCGCACAGCTACAGTCATCCCACTCCACAAGGGAGGGTCCACCTTGGATCCTGGGAACTACCGCCCCATCAGTCTGACGAGCCTGATCTGCAAGGCCATGGAATGTATTATCATGGAACATATAAACAAAGACATTGGCAACTTTCAAACACTGGACCCCACCCAGTTTGGGTTCGTGAAGGGCTGATCTTGTCTCCTGAACCTGATTGACTTTTCGAATCAGTCTCCAGAGCTGTGGATGAGAGTAAGGTTGTTCACACATTCTATCCGGACCTTGCCAAGGCCTTTGACACCATCCCCCACTCTGGAATCATAGATAAACTTACTAAGCTGGGCATTAATCCCTATATCACTTGATGGGTTGCCAACTGGTTTACTGACAGAACCCATACTGTAAAAGTAGCCAACTCCAAATCCAGCTCCAGACAAGTGACAAGTGGAGTACCTCAGGGTTCATTCCTGGGACAGCTCTTGTTTGGCATCTACCTCTCTGAAGTACAGGCCAACACTAAGGGACTCTGGCTAACAAAGTTTGCAGATGACTGCAAACTGGGAGCCATTATTGAATCCCCAAATTATATGGATATTCTACAAAAGGGCCTTACAGAAGCAGATGTTTGGTGCCAGAGCCATGGGCTCAAGCTCAATGCTAAGAAATGTGTAGTTATTCCCTTTGGGAAAAAACATGTACTCATGAATTACCACATAGGTTGCAGTACACTAAACACTGAAAGTGCAATAAGAGACTTAGGGACATGGGTGGACAGTGGTCTCACCTTCGATAACCACATCGCCACAACAGTCAGAAAATCCTTCTATGTGGCACACCTCATCACTACGGCCTTTTCATCCATAAAAAGGAGGTGATTGTCCCACTGTACTCATCCCTCATTAGACTCATTATAGAATACAACACCCCATTTGGTAAGTACCTCTCAAGACATCTGCAACAACTGGAAAGGCTGCAGAAATACCTCACTAAAAGAATACGGGCCTAAAGCAGATGCCCTATGCTGACCGTCTAAAAAACTCCAGCTATACTCTGTCCCATATCGTCTACTCAGAGGCAATCTCTGCTTAACATACAAAGCCATGGCAACCCCAGAGCTGTTGGACATGCTACACTTAAAGAAATCCCAATCCCTCAAAGCCACATGCTCCAGGGATCTAAACCTTGTCATCACAATGAACAAAACATGCTGGAGGGATAGGTTCCTGACCCAGAGACTCCCCGGACCCTGGAACAGACTGCCCATACATGTCAAGCAGAGCGCCTCTTTGGCCCTTTTCAAAAGGAACCTTGATGATTGGATGGGAGATAGGAAATTCACCCTGGGGATCGCATCACTCGCCCTGCTAGACAGGGGTCCAGGGAAGTAAATATTGTGGGAAGAAATAGCCAGGGAATTGTTATTGCTTGGCTTGTATAGGCCCTAGGGCCTAGTACCAACCTATGAACCTATGAACCTAAACCACATTTTTAAAGAAAATGCATCTGGCCAGTGCAATATTAAGTTTGCTAAGGGGCTGTTTTCAGCCCATAGGCTCCTTGCACACATTTAAGGATTATGCAACACAAATATACATTCTTTGATTCACATTCCTGATTGTATTAAATTATTTTCCTTGTATACTGCAGCAGCATTTGTTAAGAGTATGTTTTAAATTTCTAAATTTGAACATTTCTCCAGTAAGGAATTAAACAAATTATATGAACCAGTAATGACAAAACTTCCCATTTCAGAACATTTCAACCAAAAAAGGCTAATCAAACTTCTGTCATTACAATCCACCAGTATCACTTGATATGCACAATCTCTGCAGAAGTAAAAGTCATCAAAATAATTCTACATTAAATAAATCTGTAATGAATGAAGAGGTTGCTACTGGCAAACAACTTTATGTTTCAGTGTTTCCTCTAGAAATTCAAAGCCTGCTGGCCTTGAAGAATTAAGTGCCTGTGATACATTAAAAAAAAAGTTGGTTAGCTGGTAATATTGCAATAGATTATGGCTGGTAAATGGACAATGAGTTCATAGTTACTAGTCATCTCATTCAAAGAAGGGTATACTCAGAAGTGTAGTACCCCAACCCCCCTTAAAGTACAGCTGTGTATCAGCCAGACATATTCCTGGTGTGGAAGTAGAACCAAAGGCAAGTAAGCTCCCTGTTGTACTACTAAAATTGTTTTCAAATTTTATAGCACAAAGTTTTATAGCACAAACACTGACAACCGTTTACTAAACAAAACAGATGCACAATGAAAACAGACTTAGCATGAGCAACAGTAAACTCCTCTTCCTTTGAAAATGTACTGAAGCTTGAATTCCTTGAGTAGTCTAACAGTTGGTGTAGAGGATTCAGGTACTTGTCTCCTGTAAAAAAGTTACAGGTTTTGAGCATGAGTACATTAATTGAATAGCCTGCGATCCTTAACTTGGGCATTTTACACCCCCCCCCCCCACACACACACACATCTTTTCTGTCTGTGCAGAATGTGTTTACATTACATCTGCATTGGCATGTATGTTGTACTAAAGACACACACATGCACGCAGAGTACATGCATCTTCTCAAAGATGTTCAGTACAGAGATGGGATGTATACTGACATGTTCAATAGAGAGAAGAGTTGTACATTAACATGTTCAGAATATAGATGGGATGTATACTTACATGTTCAGTAAAGAGATGGGATTTATAGTGGCATGTTTAATACAGAGATGAAATGCACACTAACATGTTCACTATAGAGATGGGATGTACACTAACATGTTCAGTACATAGATGGGATGCAATACTAACATGTTCTGAACAGTGATGGGATGTGTACTAATGTATTCAGTACAAAGAGGGGGTGTATACTGACATGTTCATTACACAGAGGGGATATACACTAATGTTCAGTACAGAGATAAACTGTACATTCCATGTTCACTACAGAGATGGGATGTATACTAACATGTTAAATACAGAGAGAGGATGTATGCTGACATGCTCAATACAGAGATGAAATGTACACTACATTGTTCAGTAAAGAGATGGGATGTGTACTAATATGCATCTGCAGCATTTCAACCCAGACGTCTGCTGAAAATAGGCTCTGTCCTAGTTGGAACTTTCCTGGTCAACAAATGTTAAAAAAATAAATAAATGTTCAGTACAGAGATGGGATATAATACTAACATGTTCTGAACAGAGATGGGATGTGTACTAACATGTTCAGTACAGTGATGGGCTTTATACTGACCTATTCAGTGCAGAGAGGGGATGTGTACTGACATATTTAGTATAGAGCTGGGACAAATACTAAGATGGTCAGTACAGAAAATGGATGTACACTAATGTTCGGTATAGAGAATGGATGAATACTAACATGTTCAATACAGACATGGGTTGTACACTAACATGGTCAGTACAGACAGGATGTATACTAACATGTTTAGTAAAGAGAGGGGAAATACACTAACATTTTCAATACAGAGATGAAATGTACATTAGCATTTTCAGTACAGAGATGTGATATATACTGACACATTCAGTACAGAGAGAGGCTGTATAATGAAATGCTCAATACAGACATGAAATGTACATTACATTGTTCAGTACAGAGATAGAATGTGTACTAAAATGCATCTGAAACATTTCTCCTGGGCATCTGCTGAAAATAGGCTTTGTCCTACATGGAATTTCCCGGTCAGCAAATGTTAAATAACTAAATGTTCAGTACAGAGATGGGATGTAATACTAACGTGTTCTGGACAGATATAGGATGTGTACTAACATGTTCAGTACAGAGAGGGGATGTATACTAAGATATTCAGTATAGAGATGGGACAAATACTAAGATGTTCAGTACAGAAATTGGATGTACATTAATATGCTCGTTTAGAGATGGAATGAATATTGACATGTTCAGTACAGTGACAGGATGTATATTGACATGTTCAGTACAGTAATGGGATGTATACTGACATGTTCAGTACAGTGATGGGATCTATACTACCATGTTCAGTACAGTGACAGGATGCATACTGACATGTTCAGTACAGTGATGGGATGTACACTGACATGTTCAGTACAGTGATGGGATGTATACTAACATGTTCGGTATAGAGATTGGATGAATACTAACATGTTCAGTACAGCCATGTGTTGTACACTTACATGGTCAGTGCAGAGGATGTATGCTAACATGTTCAGTACAGAGATGGGATGTATGTATACTAACTTGTTCAGTACAGACATGTGTTGTACACTACATTGTACAGAGATGGAATGTGTACTAATTTGCTTCTGGAGCATTTCTTCCTGGGTATCTGCTGAAAATAGCCTATGTCCTACATGGACATTCCTGGTCAACAAATGCTAAATAAATAAATCAATAAATGCTCAGTACAGAGATGTGATGTAATACTAACATGTTTAGTATAGAGAAGGGGTGATTACTAATATATTCAGTACAGACATGAGTTGTACACCAGCATGGTCAGTACAGAGAGGGGATGTATGCTAACATATGTAGTACACAGATGTGATGTATAGTAACATGTTCAGTACAGAGATGGGATGTATACTAGCATGTTCGGTATAGAGATGTGATGAATGCTAACATGTTCAGCACAAACATGGGTTGTATACTAACATGTTCAGTATAGATATGGGTTGTACACTAACATGGTCAGAACACAGAGGGAATGTATACTAACATGCTCAATACAGAGAGGGGATGTATAGTAACATGTTCAGTACAGACATGGGTTGTATACTAACATGATCAGTACAAACATGGGTTGTACACTAACATGGTCAGTACACGAACATATAACAGTCAGTACAGAGATGAGATGTATACTAACATGTTCATTACAGACATGGGTTGTACACTAACATGGTCCATACAGAGCGGGAATATATATTAACATGTTTAGTGCAGAGAGGGGAAGTACACTAACATTTTCAATACAGAGATGAAATGTACATTAGCATGTTCAGTACAGAAATGGGATGTACATTAACATGTTCAGTTCAGACAGGGGATGTATACCGACATGTTCAATACAGAGATGAAATGTACACTAGATTGTTCAGTACAGAGATGGGGTGTATACTACCATGTGTCTGGACCATTTCTCCTAGGGATCTGCTGAAAATAGGCTCTGTCCTACTAGAAATTTTCCGGTCAGCAAATGTTAAATAAATAAATAAATACATACTGTAAATAAATGTTCAGTACAGAGATGGGCTATAATACTAACATGTTCTGAACAGAGATAGAATGTGTACTAACACATTCAGTACAGACAGGGGATGTATACTGAGATATTCAGTATAGAGATGGGACAAATACTAAGATGTTCAGTACAGAAACTAGATGTACTCTAACATGTTCAGTATAGAGATGGGATGAATACAAACATGTTCAGAACAGTGATGGGATGTATACTGACCTGTTCAGTACTGTGATGCGATGTATACTAACATGTCCGGTATAGATATGGGATGAATACAGACATGTTCAGTACAGCCATGGGTTGTACACTAACATGTTCAGTACAGACATGGTTGTACACTAACATGACCAGAAGAGAGAGGGGATGTATACTAACATGTTCAATACAGATATGAAATGTACACTACATTGTTCAGTGCATAGATGGGATGTATACTAACATGCTCATTACAGTGATGGGATGTATACTAGCATGGGCTGTGCAGAGATAGAATGTATACTAACACATTCAGTACAAAGATGGGATGTATACTACCATGTGTCTGGAGCATTTCTCCCTGGGCATCTGCTGAAAATAGGCTCTGTCCTAGTCGAACTTTCCTGATCAACAGATTTATTATTTTATTTTATTTATTTAATATTTGTTTACTGGGAAAGTCCAACTTGGAACAAAGCCAATTTTCAGAGGAGGCCCGGGGAGAAATGCCCCAGATGATAGTCTTTGTAATGTAACAAATGTAAAATAAATTAATAAATAAATAAATGTTCAGTACAGAAATGGGATGTATATTAAATTGTTCGGTATAGAGATGGGATGAATATTAACATGTTCAGTACAGACATGGGCTGTACACTAACATGTTCGGTATAGAGATGGAATGTATACTAACATGTTTAGTACAGACGTGGGTTGTCCACTAACATGGTGAGTACACTAACATGTAACATGGTCAGTACAGAGATGAAATGTATACTAACATTAGTTCTCATAATAAACACCCTATTCCCACTCTAAAGCCTGGCACTTGCTCACTAAAGCAATTATATAAGTCAGCACTAAAAAATTAAAAGCACTACACCCTCACAAACTCCCCTTGAGTACTTTGTCACCACTGACCCTTTTTTTCAATTATAAAGGAATTCCCAATACTATTCCAGCATGTCCAAAGGTCAGTTGTCAATCTCCTCTCCGGTCCAGCTGGTGAATCTGGGAATCTTGAGGCAATGTTACAACTGCCTCATGTACACAGACAACCCTCTCCTCCTCCCAACAAATTCCAACACATGTGAGAGATGCAACCATATAGCTAAACTGGAGGCTAAGTTCTCTCAACTCAGTACTGGTGTAACCAGTCAGGAGGAGAAGGAAACCACACTCAATACAATTCCAGTCTCACATAGACCTACCACGACAGCAAACCAAACACATAAATACACAAAAACATACTCAGAGGCTCTAAATAAAAATCTGCCTAAGCAGCAGAGACCTCCAAAGCAGACACCCAAGCAACCGCTACCCCAAAACAAAACACGTGCAACACATAGCTCACAAAGCCAGTGTGCCGAACAGTCACAGCCCTTAAGGCTAAACAACACACCTGATACACTTGTAATAGGTGACTCTATCGTCAGGCACACTGACGTCCCGTTCACCAGGCTGAACAAGGAAAAGGTCATGGTGAGCTGCCTGTCAGGTGCTAGGATCCGCCACATAACACAAGCACTCAGGTCACTCCAAGGCAAGTACAAATATGACTCAGTCATTGTCCATGCTGGTGTGAATGACCTGAGACGTACCTCCCTGGACTACATGAAAAGAGACATAGAGGAGTTCTCTGAGCATGTAGCCCAGGCTGGTATGACCCTGACCTTGAGTAGCATCTTACCCTCACCAAGAATGATGCCACAATATGAAGACAAGATGATCAATTTCAACAATTGGCTTAAGTATTGGTGTCATTCAAAGGGGATCCAATGCCTGTCTGCCTGGGATGACATGCTCGACAAGCCACGATGCTTCGCTAGGGACAGCTTGCACCTGTCACCTCTGGGCTTTCGGATATTGGCAAAGGCTCTGGCCACCCCCATAGTGCCTTTTTTAGGCAAGGCTCAAAAGACAAACCCACCTCCATAGGTATCACAATGGAGAAGAAACTAAGAGTAATGCTATTCAACGCCAGAAGTCTAAACCTCAAGATGCATGCACTCGAAACTCTCCTTAGCATGGAGAACATTGATATCTCTGCAGTAACAGAAACCTGGTTCAAGGCTCCCGAGAGCACCCCAGCACTACCAGGTTATACCTCATACCATGTTTTTCGGCCCCAAAACTTGGACCGAACGGGGAGTATCAATATTCGTCAAAGATACCCACACCTCCAGGTTGGTGGCACAGCTCAAAGCATCAGAGACTATCCATGTGCAACTAACAGTGGGTAAAACTGCCTTCCAGTTTATAGCCTGCTACAGACCACCCTCCCAAACCCAGGAACCCCACTTGGCCTTCCTGAGAACCCTGGAAAATATGAAGGTCTCTCCAAACACCATTATATTGGGCAACTTCAACTACCCTAACATAGACTGGGAGCATTACTCTAGCTCCAACACCCTAGCCCAAAGGTTCCTAGAATTTATAAACTCAAATGCTATGGAACAACTTGTTGCCACTCCCACAAGAGGGGAAAACATACTGGACCTGATCATCACCAACATGGGGACTCTATGCTCCAGATCAGAAGTGTATCCCTCACTGGTAAGATCAGACCATAAACTAATCTCACTAGATATTCACATCCCGACCCCAGTCCCTGCCCAGAAAACCACAGTGAAAAACTTCTATAAAGCAAATTTCACACTCCTCAATACCGAAGTGGAATCCTTCAAAGCCCCCGGGCCTGTGGAAAATATGGCCCAGACCGCAGAATCCTTTATAAACGCATTCTATGAACACCTTCAGGAATGCATGGATCACACAATCCCAAATAAAACCAAGACCCAATCCTCAAAAGTTAGGCGTCCTGTCTGGTGGACCCCAGCCATAAACAAACTATACAATAGAAGGAGGAAGCTACTACATGATAGAGCAAAATCCCAAAAAGGGAAGGCATCTCTGATCAGTATTAGCAAAAAACTACGGGCACTCATAAAATCGTCCAAGGCCAGCTTCAAGAGAAAAATTGCACAGGACACTAAAGATAATCACAAGGCTTTCTTTAGTTATGTTAGGAACCTGGGTGGGAATTCCCAGATATGCTCAGAATTAGTCCAAAATGACAAAAAATACACTGAACCCACAGACATTGCCAACATCCTAGCTGACAGGTTCAGCGCAAACTTCTCCCCCCCTTCCCCACCAAAAGGGCAAATATCTATCCCAACAGAGTGCTGCCCCCCTGACATCTCAGATGCTCAGGTAAGAGCCGCCCTCTCCAAAGCAAAAAACACAGCATCAATGGGACTAGACGGTGTCACGGGATGCTTCCTACATGAACTCCAAGAAGAACTAAACCCAAACATAAAACTACTGTTCAATCTCGGCCTTACTACAGGATATGTACCCAAAGAGTGGCATACAACAACAGTGGTCCCTCTCCACAAAGGTGGTGCCTCAACGGATCCTGGAAACTATTGCCCCATAAGTTTGACTAGCTTGGTCTGCAAAGTTATGGAAAGGATCATCATGGACCTCATAAATAAAGATATTGGGGACCTACAGACACTGGATCCTACCCAGTTCGGCTTTGTTAAGGGCAGATCCTGCCTCTTAAACCTGGTCAGTTTCTTTGAAACAGTCACCAAGGCCATTGACGAGGGGAAGGTGGTCCACACAGCCTACCTGGACCTTGCAAAAGCCTTCGATACAATACCCCACTCGGGCATTATAGATAAGCTCACCAGCTTAAATATAAACCATTATGTCACTAGATGGGTTTCAAACTGGCTCAAGGACAGAACCCACATGGTTAGAATTGCTGGAGCCATGTCAGACTCCAAACCAGTTACAAGTGGCATCCCACAAGGCTCAGTCCTGGGACCTCTCTTGTTCGGTATATATTTCTCTGAGGTACAGGCTAACATGGGAGGACTATAGCTGACCAAGTTTGCAGATGACTACAAACTGGGTGCCATAATCGACTCACCGACTGACACAAGCATCCTCCAAAAGGGTCTCACAGAGATGGATAACTGGTACCACCACTTTTGTGGAGTGGGACCACTGTTGCTGTACGCCATTCCTTGGGTACATATCCTGTAGTAAGGCTGAGATTGAACAGTGACTTTATGTGAGGGTTCAGTTCTTCTTAGAGTTCGTGTAAGATGCAGCCCGGGACACCGTCCGGTCCCATTGATGCTGTGTTTTTTGCTTTGGAGAGGGCAGCTCTCACGTGTGCATCTGTGATGTCAGGGAGGCTACACTCTGTTGGGATAGACATTTGCTCTTTTGGGGGGAAGGGGGGGGAGTTTGCACTGAACCTGTCTGCCAGGATGTTGGCAACGTCTGTGGGTTCAGTGTATTTTTTGTCATTTTGAACTAACTCAAAGCATATCTGGGAGTTGCCACCCAGGTTCCTGACATAACTAAAGAAGGCCGTGTGATTATCTTTAGCATCTTGTGCAATTTTTCTTTCGAAGCTGGCCTTAGATGATTTTATGAGGGATTGTAGTTTCTTGCTAGTACTGATCAGAGATGCCTTCCCTTTTTCGGATTTTGCTCTATCATGTAGTAGCTTCCTCCTTCTGTTGTATAGCTTATTTATGGCTGGGGTCCACCAGACAGGTCTCCTGCCTTTGGAGGAATGAGTCTTGGTTTTATTTGGGATAGCACGATCCATGCATTCCTGTAGGTGTCCATAGAAAGCGTTTGTAAAGGATTCTGCAGCTTGGGCCGTATTTTCCACTGGCCCGGGGGCTTTGAAGGATTCCACCTCAGTTTTGTGAAGTGTGAAGTTTGCTTTTGAGAAGTTCTTCACCGTGGTTTCCTTGGCTGGGGGTGGGGATGGGATATGGATGTCCAGTGAGATTAATTTATGGTCAGATCTTAGCAATGAGGGGTATAACTCTGGTATGGAACATAGAGTCCCCATGTTGGTGATGATCAGGTCCAATATGTATCCCCTCTTGTGGGAGTGGTGACCAGTTGTTCTTGTATTTTAATGTTTCAGAAAAAGAAGAATTTTTTTTATTTTATCACGATTTTGTGATTCATGGTTTGTGTTATTCTGGTTTGTATACAACATCTAGGGATATCTTGGTATTTTTCACTGGTGATAGATATATCCAAGAGGAAGGTATAGCGTGCAGCAGTGATTTACAGAAATGTAGAGAGTGTGGTAAAGCCAGATTTCAGTTCTGAATAGTATTTGCATTATATCCTAGCCGGACTGATATTATGAATCATAAAAAGGGAGGAATGCAATGACAAGTCACACATCTGGCTTATCTACAACGTGATGCAATGATACATACAAAGTCTCACTGGGAACATCTGCAGACTGGTATATTGACTGCAGAGAAATTGCAATGGGGTCATCACTTTGTCTTCCTTGGGCAGCTGTGACTGCTTGCACAATTCCTGGTGCAGCATTCCTTTTGTAAAACTAAAACACATCTTATTTGTCAAACAATGAGCTTCTCAGATTGTCATACCACTTATACATGTCATTGCTATGTGAAGTTGCTAAGCAACAGAACTGTTAGTGAATCCATACTGCTGCAAAGATAGCATGACATAAGTTGTTTTAGTCATCTGTTACTACAAAAGCCATCTAATTGGTATGACAAGATTGAAGAAAAATGGCATCTAGTAAAGTAAAACAATTTATTTTTCATCATATCTTCATCTTCTCTACAATACTAAGGCAATTTAGTATTATTTTGCAGTTTTTCATGTACTTAAAATATCCTGTTGTAGACTCCATTCCATATATTTTTAAAATGTACGTATTTCTCCCACAATGCATTTATATATACATAATACTATAAAATGCAGACAAAGTGAATCACCTGGTTTATTTCTCCATTCAGTTATTGTGAAATTGTGATGAATCACTAAATTGTTTTATGTGCAGGAACAGTCCTGGGAATTTGATAAAGGACCTAGTGCAAGCTGCACAGCTAATGCTCAAAAGGCCCTGCTCCCACAATGCCATATTTTGAGATTCAGAGACATGTTAATGGTGAGGTAAGACCTCATTATCCACTAATTTGCATGTCTCTGAATCACAGTTACTCTCATGATGGACAGATCATCTTTGATCTGCATGTCACAGGAGTAAATTGCTGCTTGTGTAAGGAATAGCTTTCTCGTGAGTCACTCTGCTACACACACTCAACTATATTAAATAAAAACTACAGTCCCCGTATCTGTCCCTTTCCTCTCTGCCTTCCTGTGGTTCTCCTCACCCTTGATATTCATAATAGCAGAAGTGCCATTATGACATGCATCTAGTTCACCTGGCAACTAGTGTGTCCTCACCCCCAAGCACCACAATACTTTAAGTACACTATGGCATTGCTAGTGTGCCTCCCCACCCCAATCTCATAGTGATGTTTATGAGATTATAGCACATAACTATAATAATCCACTGCCCACCCCCCACTACCTGCTCCCCCTAGTGATGTCTGTGCCATTAAGGCACTTAACTTTATTTTTCTGGTATCGGGTGAATCCTCCCATCCCACACACCAGATCACCATTACAATGTTGATGCTGTGAATAATTTATGAACACCTCTATTACATTAAAAAAGACAGACTGAGTAATGCTTTAAATAAGCATTCACAAAATTGCTTAGAGTTTAAAAAGTTTATAGTTTTTGTAATATATAGGATTAACAATTCTGAAAAGGGAGATGATAGTGAACTTAACTAATACTGGAACAGAAAGAGTTAAAGTGGAAATTATGCTTGAATGCTACAAATAATAAACAGGATTAAATGATTTAGTATCACTACACAGTGTACTTGTGCTTAGAGCATTAAAATTAAACTGAACTAAATTAATATATGTTTCCTACAGTTTTATAATTTATACTGTCCCTTTATTAATGCCTGTGTTTATTTTTAGGAAGTAGTTTTTAGTGCCATCTGAAGTCTTTAGGTCAATTACTGCTGAAACTCTGTGATCGATGGAGGAAAAGGTGAATTATGTATTTAAATGGACTTAATTGTATTCATATTAACTCTGATGAAGTTCATTTGTATTTAGGATGAAAGTACTCAGTTTGTCTAATAAAGTGAATTTGTTATTATACATTTTCTTGTAAGTCTGAGTATTGGTGATCATTAGTGACCTGATTAAGTGATTTACACTCAATTGCTAAACACCCTTGATCATCTTGATGAAGAATATTTTTATACTTTTGTCTTTATACTCAATTTTAATATGTGCCTGCTGTCTTGTGAATCCGCTGACCCCTGTATTGATGTCAGTGCCCTTAAGCACTTAATTATAATATTTCCCATGTGTCTAATGGCTCACCTCCCCACCATTCCTGTACCATGGTTGTGGTGGGTAATTGAGCATGGCTGTGTTCAATACCATGATGGTTTGTGGCCAGCCATGCTGATCTATGTGGCCAAGAAATTTCTTGGATCACTCGATGTGTAGATGCCTTACTAGAAGCAATTCTCTCGGAGAGAGCACATAGTTAATTAGCACATACATCTTCCCCAGACTGTCTCATCAGCATTCAGTACAGCCAGGGTTCAACCTGCTAGAATACCATGCAGCACTGTGTTAGGGCAGTTAGTGATGTATAACTCACAGTACCTTCATGAATGCCCCAAGTCTCAGTTTTTTTTTTTTTTTTGACTATTTTTAATGCAAAACTCTGATTTGTACTAATTGTAAGCTGGTAAAAAAGAAAACTTTTATAATTTATTTTATTTATTTATTTTTTTTCATGTTTCATTTAAATCTTATTATATACAATGATGCTAAACTGTGAGTCTTAGGTATTCTAAACATTGTAATTCTAGAAACCTTGTATACCATTCCCATTCTATTCTAATTAGGTGTCAGGTGTAATAGTTCTGCTCAGCTATCCATTACTGAATATTGACATTTTGAAGGTCTGGTAAGACAGATTAAAGTAAATTTTAGTGTTTAATACTGCCCTTAATTGTTTGTGCAATCATAGGAAATCTTCACTGGTAAAAGTGGTAATATTCTTCAGTTTGTTTATACAGTGCTGCAGTAAAACATCTACAAAGATTTCTGCAGTAAATAAATGCTTCAAAAAGGTTCACTTAAGCTATTACGTGTGTTTTACAGCACTTTACTGACCTCAACAAGACACACAAAGATTTTAGGGAAGTTGAATAACAATGAGAAGTACATATGTCTCGCTCCCCATCTTTCAAACTCACTCTGAAAGATCTTGCTCAAATCCAGGATAAACTATATCCCTAAATGTGAACAAGTACCTTTTCATTCCTTATACCACCTTACTCTCCCTTCTTCACTTGCTTCCTTACTAATTCTCTTCCCTGACTCTCTAAATATACCATAAGCCTGTTTTCCCTCCCTTCATATTGCAATTCCTATTTATTAGACTAACTTACTTTTAATTTCTCTACAAACTGTCTAAAATTTCTCTAAATATTAAATGATTGTCATATACCTTTTTCTTGATTTAAACCAATGTTTTTTATATTCTGTCTAATTTGTTTTAATCATTTAAACTGCTTATGTTTTTCTTTTATTTTTGAAGATTGTAAAATTATTGTTCTTATAATGTTTTGTAATAATTTGGAGCTTTTCTCCCCAGACTTCCACTAAAAATGGACTTCTACCCAGTAGAACTTTCCCAGTAATCAAATGTCAATAAATGAATAAAGAGTGAAGCCTTCCCTGCTCTGTGCAGGCAGAAAGACGTCTTCCTGAGACAACATAAAATCTGAACTGGAAAACAATTTGTGATAACCGTTTCCTCAAGCAGCAGCAAAAACTCATTATTAATTATTAATTAAACAAGTAAATAAAAACAGAGATATGGAAATTAAAATTCAGTGAAATGATTATTTGAACTGAGCATTACTACATAAAATTACATGATTAAAAAAACAGCTTCAATTTGAAGTTAACTGCATTACTGAGTGGTCCTTTAATTTGCTTAGAATAACCAGAGTCAAGGATGAAGTTAGAGGCTCACCATCTCCTCAGTATCCCAGGTTTTCAGTTAACATCCAGTTTGTTAGGAAACTAGTGCTTAAATAGTTTAAAATACATATGAGTACAGAAATGTGGCACATAGGCATATAAGAACAATATTAGGCAAATGATCACAGAGAAGTTGAGAGGTCTAGTCATATGGCCCTTTAAATAGATAACTACAGCTGTACATGGTAACTAACCCCTGTGTAAATGTGTGCCTAAACATCCAATCATGACCAGTCTTAAATGTAGAAAAAGTAGCATAGCAAGGGTAGGGTGAAGAAGACAACTGCCTTGGGTGCAAGGTGTTAGAAGGTATGGTCCACGAGTTCCAGCAGCTCTTATATATATATACAAAAATGCTGCTACAGAAAGGCAGTTCAGCCAAAGAGCTTGGGGTCTGTGGATTGGCTGCTGTAGTCAATTAAATTCCTTTTTTTAACTTGAAGAGCTGGGGGCATGGATTGTCTGTTGTAGAAGGCGATGCACCAGTTGTCTTTCTACAGACTGCTGACATTTTTTCGTTCTTTTTTTTTTCCCTTTGGTCTTCATTCAAAGATTTGGTGGGGGAGGGTGCAGTTCAGAGAGTCTGGCATAGAGTGCGAGCCAGCTACAGCTTTGGCTTGACCTGTAGTGTTAACTTGTTCCATAGGCTATGAATAAATTGAGTTAGGAGCCTATGCCTCTGGCAGTTCTTGTTTGTTGGTATACATTTAGGTCTATACTATGGGTGTTTGTAGACCCACTGATTTTGCAAATAAATATTAAGTGAAATACAAATGGCTGTTACTTGACTCTTAAAAGCATAATGCAGCTCACCTTAGAGCAGCTGGTAATATGACTGGATTTGTACACACCAAAAAGAGCATACATTTAATGATGTATCTGATAAGGGAAAAGTACATTACTAATATAACTTTTATGCAACTTCCAGATATTCCCCCTAGAAACTAAATGAGCCAGATAGAAGGACTTCCCAACTGTGGTGGAAACATGATGACTGAATGAGAGACAGTTGTCCTAATAAGTACCCAGTTCTTTTACCACCATATCTTTTAAAAATATACTGCACTTTTTTTTGCATTTAGCTTGAGATGTTGTTAGTAAACTTTGCTTGTGCATATCCCAGCCCTTTCTGAAGAAGTTTAATATCAGCAGATGAGCAGATAACATTGTCCAGCTTGCAGTCATCAGCAAACGTGGCTTGGATGCCTGCAAAATAAATGCCAAATAGGAGATGGTTCAACATTGATCCCTGTGCTAGCCCACTAGTTACAATGTTATGTTTTGGGTGGGTACCTGCAGTTTTCTTAATTTGGTATTTGTTGGATAGCCTGTTTACAATCCAGTGGACAACATAGGGGTTTACAGACCTCCACTAAAAATGGGCTTATACCCAGTCGAACCTTCCCATGAGTGGATGGTGTCAAAAGCCATGGCCAGGCCAAGATAAGCAGTATGCATAAAGTGACACAGTCCACAGCCTCTGTAACCTTTTCAAGGAAGTTTACTAAGCTTGAAAGGCAGGACCTGACTTTCACAACATCAAGGTGAGTGTGGTTTAGATCAATTAAGCTGCCAATGTCTGCAAAGATGAGTTCTGCTTTAGTACATTCTATGGCTTTGCATATAAGGCTGGTGAGTCTTATGGCCCTATAAGTTCCTGGGTCTATAAAAGGGCAACACCTGTGTAGTGGAGTGACAATGGTTTGTATCTTGGCATCAGGGGCAAATCCTTTGCATAGGCACAGATTGAACAGTTTAAGTAGAGGTTTGGGAAGGGTATACTTGGCACTGATATGAATGCAGCCTGGGACAGTGCATACTTGACACTGATATGAATGTTGCTTGGAACATTGCATACTTGGTACGAATATGAATGTAGCCTAGGACAGTGCATACTTGGCACTGATATGAATGTAACCAGGAATAGTGCATACTTGGCACTGATATGAATGCAGCCTGGGATACTGCATACTTGACACATACTTAGCACTGATATGAATGCAGCCTGGGATAGTGCATACTCGGCACTGATATGAATGCAGCCTAGGACAGTGCATACTTGACACTGATATGAATGTAACCTGGGACAGTGTATACTTGACACTGATATAAATGCAGCATTGTGATAGTGCATATTTGGCACTGATATGAATGCAGCCTCGGATAGTGCATATGTGGCGCTGATATTAATGCAGCCTGGGATAGTGCATACTTGACACATACTTAGCACTGATATGAATGCAGCCTGGGATAGTGCATACTTGGCACTGATATAAATGCAGCCTGGGATAGTGCATACTTGACACTGATATGAATGTAGCCTGGGACAGTGCATACTTGACACTGATATAAATGCAGCTTTGTGATGGTGCATATTTGGCACTGATATGAATGCAGCCTCGGATATTGCATATGTGGCACTGATATTAATGTAGCTTGGGATAGTGCATACTTGGCACATACTTGGCACTGATATGAATGCAGCCTGGGACAGTACAAACTTGGTGCTGACATGAATTCAGCCTGGGATAGTACATACTTGGCACTGATATGAATGCAGCCTGGCATAGTGTATACCTGACACTGATATGGATGTAGCCTATAACAGTGCACACTTGACACTGATATGAATGCAGCCTTGTGATAGTGCATACATGGTGCTGATATGAATGCAGCCTGGGATAGTGCATATGTGGTGCTGATATGAATGCAGCCTGGGATAGTGCATACTTGGCATTGATATGAATGCAGCCTGGGATAGTGCATACTTGACATTGATATGAATGCAGCCTGGGATAGTGCATACTTGGCACTGATATGAATGCAGCCTGGGATAGTGCATACTTGGCATTGATATGAATGCAGCCTGGGATAGTGCATACTTGACATTGATATGAATGCAGCCTGGGATAGTGCATACTTGACATTGATATGAATGCAGCCTGTGATAGTGCATGCTTGACATTGATATGAATGCAGCCTGGGATAGTGCATACTTGGCATTGATATGAATGCAGCCTGGGATAGTGCATACTTGG
Organism: Protopterus annectens; assembly: GCF_019279795.1. NCBI lineage: Eukaryota > Metazoa > Chordata > Ceratodontiformes > Protopteridae > Protopterus > Protopterus annectens. The sequence goes on from NC_056736.1 coordinate 509,757,406, forward strand.
CATTGATATGAATGCAGCCTGGGATAGTGCATACTTGGCATTGATATGAATGCAGCCTGGGATAGTGCATACTTGGCATTGATATGAATGCAGCCTGGGATAGTGCATACTTGGCACTGATATGAATGTAGCCTGGGACAGTGCATACTTGGCATTGATATGAATGCAGCCTGGGATAGTGCATACTTGGCATTGATATGAATGCAGCCTGGGATAGTGCATACTTGGCATTGATATGAATGCAGCCTGGGATAGTGCATACTTGGCATTGATATGAATGCAGCCTGGGATAGTGCATACTTGGCATTGATATGAATGCAGCCTGGGATAGTGCATACTTGGCATTGATATGAATGCAGCCTGGGATAGTGCATACTTGGCACTGATATGAATGTAGCCTGGGACAGTGCATACTTGGCATTGATATGAATGCAGCCTGGGATAGTGCATACTTGGCATTGATATGAATGCAGCCTGGGATAGTGCATACTTATCATTGATATGAATGCAGTCTGGTATGTTATCTGCTCCAATAGAAACATTATTTTTAGCCTTTGACAGGGATTCTAAGATTCATTCAAAGGTGATTTTTAAAGAAAACTAAATAGTGCTAAACTTGTCTGCTAATATATTGGCTATATCTTTAGAAATGGAATGTATGATATAACTGGGGATTAACTCAGTACATTGTTGAACATTATTCCTCGATATCTTGACATAATGTTAGAAAGCTTTATTGTTTCCTGTGGTGTCTGTAGTGACCTTAACGTTGTACAGTCCCTTACATTTTATAATAATGATCTTAAGTTTCTTGCTGACATGCTTCAGCCTAGTCCTGAGGCAGGGGATCGGGATTCTTGCAACTTTTCATTATTTCCCTTTTTTTCCATTATACAGTTTATTAATATGGCTGAGGTTTATTCCTGAATTCACCGTTATATTTAGGGTGAACAGGTTGACTGGTTCCACTTTATAATCTCGAAATAGTAGAATCACAAAATTCAGTATCTCGAGACTATAAAGCCAAAACACCATAATAGCGAAACACCATAATACCGATGGTTAGAAACTCAAAAACAACAATACTGACATTCAGAAACACGAACATAACAACCCCGAAAATCCGAGAAGTGTCAAAATCTCGAAAAAAAATCACCAAACAAATTTATACACTGTCAGAGTTCCAACAAAGTAACACTACATAATCCAAAGCATGGCAACTCCTTGTAGACACACTAGCAAATGTTAGTTTACACGAATGCATACTCTGAAGTTCTTCTTCACATCACATCTAAACTGACTCAGTAAACTTAATTCAATGCCAATACATCTAAACAAAACAGTTGGCTCCCTTTAATACATAATAAACTGAAACGTATGTGTTGTATTCACCATCTTCAATTAAGTGAAAGAGCTTTAAATGAACCATTTTCTCAAAGAAGTTGGTGTTCTCATCCAAAAAAAAAACATAAAAAAAAACCTCCTTGTTTCACATCTTCAATAACCTGGAAATGGACATTAAAAAATCCAAAGTATTATAAGAAGATCTATTATTTAGGACATTCTCAAACTGAACATGATGCTGCATAACTTTACGTCTCTTAGGAGAAGGTGCTGTGCCACAACACATACGTACTCTTAGTTCGTCGACTTGGTCTTGCTCTCTTGCTAAGCCTTTCATCAAAACACTTAAATCAGTGGCTGTATGTCCCAACAAACAGACACCACACCTCTACACTATTCTGAGTGCTTGGTAAAAACAGAACATTTAAAGCATCCACATTCCAAAAAGACACAGGAAATAAAGAGGGGGAATCGACAAAAGCCAGTTGTCTGAGTACAAAACTTGTGAAGTTTCCCCAAAACATACCAATGGCTAAAATATTTTAACAATTCTTTACCTTCAGCTGGAAATACTTGTTTTAATGTTGGAAACGCACTGCAGCCATCAACTTCAGGCAAAAATGCCAAACCAACTAAACATTTTACATGTAATTGGAAAGAGAAATCTGTATTATACAAATGTGCCAGCCCTAACTGCTTTACTTTTCTCCATATATTCTGAGAAAAGTGAAACAAGCAACCTTTAGGTATAACACCTTGGAAATTCAAAGTAATACTTCATCTTGTTGCCATCTCAAATTCACTTAAAACACCTCCCCTATTGAAACCGCCACTCTTCTGAATTCTTTCTTCATTAACTCCATACAGAATGTACAGTTGTGTACACTTACCATAAATGTAGATGTTCAAGTGTATTCACTGTTGCAGTCATCACATTTGGGTTATCTGCCTGCAGATAGCCCTCAGTCGGCCTGAATACCAGAGTCTTGGGATTTCTACGTCGGATGCTATTGCTTCTTCCATGACGTCAGGTCGTCAGGGGTATAAAACATGCAGCCGATGCCATTACATCATTTTTTCTTTCCCCAGATGTCAGGAGCCCCCAAAATAAGATGCAATTACATGGCATGGAACACCCCCAGCAAAAAGCAAATACCAATGATATAATATATGCCAAACAAAAAAGATAGGTAGAAGTAAAGAGAAGCCAGGGGGGCTGGAGGGAGGGTAACCAGGGCTGCAACAGTGAATACACTCGAACATCTATATTTATGGTAAGTGTACACAACTATACTATGTTCTTCGTGTTTCACTGTTGGAGTCATCACATTTGGATTGATTCCCAAAGCTTAGGGTGGGTGGAAGTAGTTAAGAAGCATTAGGGCTGGTAATCAGGCCCTGTAAGATGGCTGTAGCAAATCCAGCTCTGGATTTAGAAAAGCTAGGTAAGTGGTAATGCTTGGTGAAAGTGTGTATAGAGCTCCAGGTTGCAGCTTCCAGAATGTTCCTGGTAGGGACTCCCCTGAGAAATGCTGTAGAGGTTGATGTAGCCCTATTGGAATGTGTTCTGATCCCCTGTGGGGTAGGTTTCCCATGGTGTTTGTAGCAGAAATGGATGCAGTGTGCTATCCATTTAGAAATGGTTTGCTTTGAAATGGCCTTTCCATCCGCCCCTGCAGCAAAGCTGACTAGCAGCTGGTCAGATTTTCTGAAAGGCTTAGTCCTGTCCAGATAGAACCTAAGCTGCCTGTGCACGTCCAGGGAGTGCAGGATCCTTTCCCCTTTATTCTGAGGATTAGGAAAAAAAGTTGGCAAATGAATGGATTGGTTTAAAGCCACACTAGATACCACCTTGGGCATAAAAGATGGGATAGTCCTGAGGAAAACCCTGTCCACATGGAAGATAATGAAGGGTTCCACAGCCATAAGGGTCTGCAATTCAGACACTCTTCTTGCTGAAGTGATGGCTAGAAGTAAAGCTGTTTTCCATGAGAGGAATTTTAACTCTGCTGTAGCAGCAGGTTCAAAGGCCGGAAGCATGAGCCTTTCCAATTCAAAGTTAAGGTCCCAGGCTGGAGTATGAGCTCTCCTGGGGGGTCTTAAATTTTTGGCTCCTCTCAGGAACTGTTTGACCAGAGGATGAGAGAAGAGGGGTGGTTCAGTATTATAATGAGCCGAGATGGCAGAGGCATGATTCTTAATTGAAGAGAAGGATAGGGCTTTGTGGAGTATTTCTGTTAAGCAATCTAGTATATGAGGTAAGCTGGGCACAGTTATGTCCATTCCCTGAGACTAGCTCCAGGAACAGTATAGTTACCACTTTTCCGAATAGGATTTTCTAGTACTAGGCCTCCTTGCCTCAAGAATGACATCCAGAACCTGCTTACTGAGGGTTGCTGGTGATGAGTTCAGGGGATGAGCCAGGCTGCTAGGTTCAGGGTCTGTAGCTGAGGGTGCAAAATCTGGCCCTCCTGCTGGGACAGTAGGGAAGGGGTCAGAGGCAGGTACCATGGTGGCACTACTGCCAGACTGCGCAAAAGAGGATACCAGTGCTAGCGTGGCCAATCTGGTGCAATCAGGATTGTCCTTGGCTTGTCCTCTTTGATCTTTAGTAGAACCTTCGAGAGGAGGGGCAGAGGGGGAAAGGCATAGATTGAGAGGCTTTCCCAGGTAAAGGACAGGGCATCCACTTTCCAGGCTTGGCTGTGGGGAGTTCTGGTGCAATATTTGCTCAATTGATAGTTCTGAGGGGAAGCAAAGAGGTTTACCTCTGGTGGCCCCCACCTGTTCATCAAAAGCTTAAATATTTTGGGTTCCAGTTTCCACTCATGTGGGTCCATGAGATTTCTACTTTAGTCGTCTGCCAGTGAATTTAGTTTGCCTGGCAGGAATTGAGCTTGCAGGTGTACTTGGTTGTTCAAGACTGTGTTCCACAGACCCATGGCTAATCTGCAGAGTGGGTAGGAATGGGTTCCTCCCTGCTTGCTTATGTACCACATAACTGTGGTGTTGTCTGTCTTTACCAATAGTTGTCCTGGAAGAAAAAGGCCTTTGAAGGCTGTCAGAGCATTCTGTACAGCTAACATTTCTTTTTGATTGATATGCAGGTGCATTTGCTTTGAGCTCCATTTGCCTTGAATACATTGTCCTGCCCTGTAAGCCCCCCCATGCATAGTCTGATGCATCTGTTGTTAGGGTTTTGGCGGCAAGGGGTTGAGTGAAAGGGAGTCCCTTGTTGTGGTAGCAAGCCTCTGCCCACCAAAGGAACTCTGTCCTTAGGCAAGGAATGATAGGAATCATTGTTTCCAGGTCCTGAGAATGTTGACATAAGAGACTTTTTAAGTACCATTGAAGTTTCCTCATATGCAGTCTTGCATATGGAATTAGTAGAATGCAAGAGGCCATGAACCCTAGGGCTTGCAGTATTTTTCTTGGAGATAGCTGGGTTTTGGTGGCCAGTAGATTGAAGTAGTTTGTCAAATAAATTTGTTTTTCTGGAGTGAGGAATGCCATCTGGGAAGTTGTGTTCAAGCTTGTTCCCAGGAATACAATCTGTTGGCTGGGTACCAGATGTGATTTCTTTTCATTGATGGTGTACCCCAGTGAAGCTAGAAGTCTCTTTACAAATGTCAGGTGCTGTAGTAACAATTTTTGACTGTCTGTCTGAATCAGGCAATCATCCAAGTATGGGTAAATTTGAATCTTTCTCTGCCTGCAATATGCAATTGCTGGAGCTAGGCATTTTGTGAATACCCTGGGTGCAGTAGATAAGCCAAAGGGAAGTGCAGAGAACTGATAGTGCATAGAGCCTGCTCTGAAATGTAGGTATTTCCTGCAAGATTCCCTTATGGGGATGTGCAGATAAGCGTCTTTTAAGTCTAGGGTTGCTAGCCAGGAGTCCTTGGCTAGTAAAGGAAGCAACTGTTGGAGAGTAAGCATTTTGAATTTTGGAACCACCAGAAAGGTGTTGAGAATAGACAGATCCAGGATAGGATGCCAAGAGTTTTATTTTCTGGGTACCAGAAATAGTCTAGAATAAAAACCTTGTCCCCTTTGTTCTGCTGGGACAGGTTGAATAGCCTTGATACTAAGAAGAGAAAGCACTTGTCTTTGGGCCTCTGCCCACTGGTTTGGGGAGAGGTCTGGTCATCTGCTTGGGTTTGGGAGTGAGCGGAAGTGGAATCTGTATCCCTGGGAAACAATGTTTAAGACCCATCTGTCCTGGGTAATGTACTCCCAGTTTTTGGCATGCAGGGCAAGTTTCCCTCCTAAAGGTGCAAGTACTTGGGCAAGGCTTGGAAGAGTGAAGGATAAGTCATTGTGCAATTTTACCATAGGATGGTTGCTTACTACTCCCTGTTTTGGAAGTGGGAGCACTCCATTGCTTTGATCTGTGCATACCCTGAGACTGTAGTCTTGGTGGTCTGCTACCCCTGGGTTTGGACTGAGAAGGTCTGAGAGGGACTGGAAAAGACCACTTTTTAGAAGACCAATGCCTGCTGAATCTAGGTGGCTGTACTTGTAAGAAATCTTTAACAGTTTGCATAGATTTAGCTTTTTCCTCCATCCTTTTGAGGACTTCTTCTGCTTTATTGCCAAATAGATGGTCTTGCTTTAATGGTGCATCTAGTAATTTTGCTTTGACGTGGTCTGGCAAGGTTTGTTCCTTAAGCCAAGCATGCATTCTAAGAACAGACCCAGTGACAACAGCCCTGCAAGATGCTTCTAAGGCATCAAAACCACATTGCAAAGTATGTTTACCAACTTGGTTAGCAGAATGCATTAACCCTTGTAAATCTTTATGTTCTGCACAATCAGGAATCAACATCATTTTCTGTTTAATTAGCTCCATAATATGTTGCTGATACTTTAACATATGAAACTGGCAATTTAAAGCCCTGATGGCAAGAGTAGCAGAGGTGTATACCTTCTTACCCCATCTGTCTAAAGCCCTAGAATCCCTGTCTGAAGGGGTAGGATTTTTGGCCGTTGTAGCCTTAATGCCTTTAGGTCCCTGGGAAATGGTCTCTGGATTCGCAGCAGAATTCTTAAAGAGGAATTTGTGGGAGTCAGGTACTCTATAGTACCTGTCAGGTTTCCTGGGAGCTGGAGGCAAAGTATCAGGGTAAGGATGGATTCCAAGAAGACATCATCTACAATTTCCAGAATAGGAGATATAGCTAGAGGCCTGTGCTGAGGCAAGTTTAAAAATTCCCTGAGTCTCTTTTTGGACCGAGAATAGTCCTGGTTCTCCCAGCAGAAATGCTCTGTAAGGGTATGCAGGGTTTCACCAAAAGAAAAATCTTCTGGTGGAGAAGCAGAGGGAATGGAATCCTCTGCATCAGAATCCTCATAAGTAGATAAGGGTATGTCCTGGTAATCAGAAGGGTCAGCGTTATCAGACTCCTGATCTGAAGAATCAGAAGGAAAATCAGTTCTTGGTCTTTTTGAGGGAGAAGGCTGAGTTCCCCTAATTAAAGTAATAAGGTCTTCAGCTATTCTCAGCATTAGTTTTTGTGGCATGTAGGCCTAAGAATGTTCTTTGTTCATCAGTTTCCTAGGCATAGTGTAAACTTTAGGCCTGAGAAATTCAGTATTTTTGGTATGAAACAAAGTCGTCGGTTTAATATGAAAATCGGAAGGCCTGAATACACCTTAAGAAGCCAGTGCCTGCACAGCAGATCTGGACCCATCCAAGGTAAGGACATCCACAGGTTTCATAGTTGAAGAAGCATCTCGCGGCATACTCTGAATGGGTCTCAGTAGAGGTCTGTGAATCTGTAGAAGCAGGTATCAGGGGCTGCGAAAGCGACTCACTGAGTACCGGCAGACTGGGACTAGCTTAACGGTAGTGTCATCAGCAGTTTTGGACCTATACAGTCTGCTTCTGTCTTTATCCTAACATTTTTTCAGAAGATCGGTAGTCGGACGGCTTATCGAAGTCATTTCAGAATGCGGAGATCGAGAGCGAAAGAATTTAGTGACAAAAACAGCCCGAAGACGAATAGTTCGGGCATTGAACAAGGCACAAAACTGACAGCAAGAGACGTCATGGTGTGGGCCTAAACAGGCGATGCAGTACGAATGAAAATCTCTGTGAGGTATTTGCTTTCCTCAGGCAAGACAATTATTAATTTTTTCTGACATTGGTTAGAGCAAGAAAAAAAGGATCTTTTAGAAGACTTCAGATCTGAAACTCGAAAAACAAAAATTTCAGGAGGCAGCCGACTGGCACTTGTGAACTGCTTCTGCTTCAGGCACCACACGCCTAGAAAGACTGATGTAATGGCATCGGCTGCATGTTTTATACCCCTGATGACCTGACATCATGAAAGAAGCGACAGCATCTGACGCATAAATCCCAAGACTCTGTTATTCAGGCTGACTGAGGACTACCTGCAGGCAGATAACTCAAATGTGATGACTGCAACAGTGAAACACAAAGAACATCTTACTTAAACCCAATGCTACCTTTATCCCTGACACCCCACCACCACCTTTTCATTCCACTCTTTTCTCCATTAAACCCATCCCCACTTCAACTATCTGATTGTTTCTCAGTAAACTTAAACCCTGTTCCCCCTCCACTGACAACCATCCATCTTACTATCTTAAGTTAGCAGCCTCCTCTATTGCCTACCCTGTCTCCATACTCATCAATAGCTCAATTAAGGAAGGTCTTGTCCCTGCTGTCTGGAAAAAAATTACGTTTTGCCCCTACACAAAGGAGGAAACTCCATTGACCCTTCAAACTTTAAACCCATTGCTATTCTTTCCTCCCTTTCTAAAATTCTCGAAAAATGTGTACACAGAGAGCTCATTTCTTATCTCACCCAAGAAAACCTCCTCACCCCCACACAACATGGCTTTAGACCTCATCACAGCACTAATACTGCCCTTATATCTTTTACTCATTCAATTGCCTCATCGCTCGATAATAACAAGTTAGTCTCTTGTCTGTTCCATGACCTCTCTAAAGCCTTTGATACTGTTTTCCTATCACCTCCTTCTCTCCAAACTTTCCTTTCTTAACCTCTGTAGCTCTTCTCTTAACTGGTTCTCTAGTTATCTATCTGATTGGCTACAATCTGTTAAATGGCTCTCTTCTTCCTCCCCTTTCCTCACTGCTCATACCGGAGTGCCACAAGGCTCCATCCTTCAGCCCCTCTTATTCAACATCTTTGCTAACAACCTCTACCTTTCCTGTCCTCACTCCACTCTGATTCAATATGCTAATGACACAACTATCATCTCTACATTTGACAACGTTCCTCATCTTCTCTCCCTCACTCAAGAATCTCAACATTCAGTGGAAAAATGGCTCACTGCTAATCAATTACTACTTAACCCTAACAAAACTAAACTTTTACTCTTCCTACCTAAATCTTTCCCATATCTCAAAACCTCCTTCTCTATCTCCTCTCTAAATAATACTTCCATCAAAGTTGAATCACTTACTAAACTCCTCGGAGTTTACATTGATGATGAACTTAAATTTGACATTCACATTAATGACTGTGTAAAACAAAGACTTACCAAAAACTTGGACTGTTATACAGGAACAAGAGATTCCTTACTCCAGAATCTAAACTGTCCTTAGCACAAGCATAGCTACTTCTCACACTTCTGTACTCCACCCCTTTATTCACCCACCTACAAAAGAAACTGACTACTAAGCTTGAAAACACCTATAATAAAATAGCACTATTCGCCAGTAATCACCCTTATTGAACACAGCACTGTCTTTCCCTAAAAAAAACTTCACTGGCTTGAACTCCAGCACCAAATCCTCCTGCCACAGCTCCATAACTCCATCTGGCCCACTCAATCCTTCACCATCCTCTTGTTTGTCCATCTCTGACCAATCTTATCTCCTCCTATATCCCTAAGCATAACCTATGTAGCTCTGACCAACTCCTTTTGAGCATCTCCAAACCTAACAAATCCATTGGTAAGATACACTATAGCTACTCGTTCACCTCCGCCTAGAACAAACTTCCTCTACATATATGCACATTTGATAATGTCCACAATTTTAAAATAGCATTAAAGGAATTCCTGCATACCTCTTGGATCTGCTTCTGCAATGACCCCACTTGAACTTCTTCCATCTTGCCTCTCTCTCTTTCGGCAAAGCCTCCCTTTCCTTTTCTACCTCATTGCCATATTTAACTCTAATATTTCTTCCTGATCCACTACTCCCCCCTTTCAAACAGCTACTTTCCCCCTTCAATCTTCCTTCACCACTAACTTCCCTCCAATCTCCACCTCAGCTTCACCTCAAGTTCCTTACTCCTCCTAATGCACTTTAATACAATGACTGTCCTGCTGAACTTTCCGATTTCAAATTTGTTTTAATCCTTTGACTTACAAATTTTAGTGTAAAGTACCTAAGATTTACTAAAATGTCTTTTTTTTTTGTTTTTATAATATTTTAGTTACTCTGTATAAAGTTTAATCACACTTGTCCTTAAGTTTTTTGTATTTATCACTGTATTGCTAAATTTTGTAATGGAGCCTTTCTCCTCAGGTCTCTGCTGAAAAAGGACATCTTGCCTCGTTAGACCAACCCGGTTAACAAATGTCACATAAATAAATAAATAAATATACATGTCTGTGAAAAAATAGATGTACAAGTGACACACTGATATAGAATTTTTTTATTATGTATATTTTAGGCCCTGGTAATCTATTATGGAATATCTCAAGATAGTTGGTTATCTGTAGCTTGTATTTTAATAAAAGAGAAGTAACACAGAACTGCACAGAAGCAGATGATTCAAGATGCACTGAAACACAGTGTGCATTGTTTTGTAGTTGATGATTAGAGGGTGACACAAAGGTAATAAGATATAGGCAAGTTTATATAAGCTCTACAATGTACAAAAAATGGGAAGTGTTTCCTATCAAGTGCACTGTCAAGTGGATAATTTGAGTATGAGTCTGATGGTGCTCTCTGCTTTCACAGAGATGATGATTTTGATGATGGTGATGATGATGGGGATGTTGATGATTAAGACGATGATGAAGATGATGACAGTGATGATGATGATGACAACGACAATGATAATGATGATGATGGGAATGATGATGATGATGGGGATGATGATAATGATGACAATGACAATGATCATGATGAAGATGATGACAGTGATGATGATGCTGATGATGATGATGATAACGACAATGATGATGATGATGATGGGGATGATGATAATGAGGACAATGACAACAATCATGATGAAGATGATGACAGTGATGATGATGATGATGATGATGATGATGAAGACGACAACAATGATGACAATGATGATGATGGTAACGTAGGTTGGTATAATTCTGTTGAGCTCTACACTTGTATTCAAATTCATGAAGAATGCCCCTTGTTCTTAATCTAATGAGTGTTAAAGGGAAGTGATAGTTTGCATTGAACTGAAGCGAAAAGAAGACTAAATGTAAAGTTCTCATCACACAGTTCTGCATATTAGTGTTTGCATCTGATGCTCTGTTATGCAAGCAGTAGTTTTCCCTAATGGTCTTTCTAGACATTCATATCAAATTAAAAGGAGGTATCGGTGACCAATTGTATGTCTTTTCACTAGCAGAACAACAAGAACAGACAATTGTAATAGCTAGCACAAGGCATCAATGGGATAGGGATTTTTTACTGCATTGTGGAATGATTAGCGATATTAACTTTCATTTGTGTTGTCCCAACAAAAGAAAGTTTAGTATTTGATCTGCATTCATTTTCTATTCTATCTGACTTTTTACCTGCAGCTATAAGGGTAAATCATTGCACTCTTTTGAGTATATCATGTACATTCAAGCAGCCCGCAGTAAGATGAGTTTGATGACAGAATATTATGACACAGAATAACAAGGACAACTGAGACCACCTAACCTGCTCACTTCCCTCTCTTGTATATATGTTGCAGCTTGTATTTAAACAACTTAATATCTCTTTGTATTTAAACAAATTAATATCTCTTTCTCTGCCTCCTAACAATTGTGTTAAGTTTGTCCTGTGAATCATTGAATTCTTTAGGATCCCAGCTCTTCTGTTCGCTCAGGAATATTATTGCAGTTACTATGTATCTTTGCATGGTGAAAAAATTCCCTGTGTTTTCCCCAAAATGATCATGCTTTATTCTTTTTAAAGACTGTTCAATACTTCAACTCCCCACACACATTTTTTTGAAAGTACGTTTCAAGAGACAGCTGTTAAAAGGTTCTCATATCTCGCTGTCATCTTAAAGCTGTGACATTCCTTAAAGTAATACTTCAAATAACATGAGCTGGTATCACTGCCTGAAAGACTGACAGTAAGACCTGTACTGAAAACAAAGTAACATTTCAAACAACAAATGAGTCAGAGTTATTGCCTGAACGACCGACATGCAAAAAACTGTCTGCATTACTCAGTAATATTTCAAATAACATGACTTGGTGTAACTGCCTGAAAAACAGGCATACAGAAAGCCATGTGTATTAAATTTCAAATAACACAAGCTGGTGTAACTTTCTGAAAGAGAAACACAAAATCATCAACACAGATAGAACATAAGGGGCTCTGCCTTATTTCCTAATGAATTCATAAAGTACAGACCCTGCTTAAATAACAGATTATTTTCTAGTCAAATGTAAGATATGCCATCTTATAGGTTCATAGGTTCATAAGTTCATATTAGGCTAATGACCATCAGGGTCTTTACAAGCCTGATTGTGCAACCCAACCCAGATTTGTCCCAGAGTTCCTTGGATGCCTTTATGATGGGGTATATTATTATGAAAATAGTTAAGGGTTGTGTGGGGGGGGTATGTTAGTTGGGGATTAATTTACTTACTGTCAACCTCTCTCTATCAGAGACATAGGGGCCAGGCCGGGGGTAAATTTGAGATTTCCCACCCAATGATCAAGGCTTTTTTTTTTTTTAAAAAATGATCAGGGATGAACTCTGCATCAAGTAGTTGGGCAGCTTATTCCATAGCACAGGGGTCCTTTGAGACACATATTGGGCCCTCCAGCAGGTTCTGTTTATGCTGCAGACAAAGTTCAGGTCTTTGGATCTAGTGCTTCTGGTGTTGTTTGTCTTGCAGATGTACAAGAGATCCATGAGAGCTGGATCCAATAACACCTTATACCCTAGGAACAGATTGCTTCTCAGCAACCTGTAGGATACTGAGTACAGAAATAGGATCTTAAGGTGATCTGTGTAGGACAGGATATTCATCCTCTGGATTCTTCTGTTGAGGAACCTTTGAGGGTGTTCCAGTTGTTGCAATTGCCTAGCCAGGTATATGCCAAAGGGGGCATTGATCTCAATGAGTCTGATAAGGGTTGAGTAGAGTGGCACTCTTACTTCATGGGACCTGGATGCCATATCCTTGCTTATGAGTCGGGCCACTATATGAACAAAAGATGATTGACTTTAATAATTGTCTTAGTTTCTGGTGTCATTCTAAGGGGTACAATATTTGTCTGCATGGAAGGAGATGGTCAATCAACAGACCACACTGCTTTGCCAGGGGTGGTCTGCATCTCTCCCCTCTAGGCTTTCGAATATTAGCTAAAACAATGTCTTCCCCATGGCGCCTTTTTTAGGCAATGCCAAACTGAAAGTACTTCCGACATAGCAAATCAAAACCAAGAAAATCTAAAGGTATTATTGCTCAATGCTAGGAGTCTAAACAAAAAGATCCACTCCCTAGAAGTTCTCTTTAGCCTAGAGAATGCTGATGTCTGTGAGGTCACTGAGACATGGTTCAAAGCCAGGGAGAGCACACCAGCAGTGCAAGGTTATAATGCCTTCCACACATTAAGGCCACCTACTTCACAGGCAAGGAATAAAGGTGGAGGTCTCTATTTACATAAAAAAGAAATATACTTCAAGGCTGGTCAAACAGAACAAAGCACTTAAGCTGCTCCATGTTCAAATCACCATAGGTAAAATCTACTGCTATTTCCTTGCAAATTATAGGTACCCCTCTATGACCCAGGAAACCCATACCATGTATTTTAACTTATTAGAAACACTAACCATCCAACCCAATACCATATTCATAGGTGACTTTAATTACCCCAGTATTAACTGAGAATCCTATACGACACCAAATGTACATGCACAGAGATTTCTTGATTTTGTAAACACAAACTCCCTGGACTAGGTAGTAAATACATCAACCAGGGGTGCAGCATACTGGATCTGGTCTCACTAATATGTGACTGCTACACACCCCCAACTGTAATGCCTTCCCTAGTAAGGATAGGCCACAAAATGGTCTCCTTTGAAGTAAAATTAAAACCTGGACCCTCAGCTAAACTGGAATATTCAGGATCTATTCTAAGGCTAACCTCTTGGTATTAAGTGAAAACCTGGAAACATTTCAAGCCCCCATAAACCCTGAGAACACTGCTTCTGTAAATAATTATGCACAGGTAACTGTCTTGTCAGGGTTTGGGGGAGCCATTAATTTTGGCAAACTGTTGCTTAATAGGGTGTAGTTTCCTTTAGTATTATTGCTAACAGTTACAGGTTTAGTTGGGATTTCCAGGCTGAATTTTTATTTTGAGGAAACAGTTTTGTGTTGAGACATCACCAATGAGGATGTGATATGGGGGTGGGGGGTGGGGTACAACGTTCTCCCATGTTGGTGAGTAATAGGTTCAATATGTTTGACTTGGAGAGTGTACTATCTGCTCCAGGTGTTTGTACTGCTGAAGTCCAGGATATGCTGTGCCTGTGAGTTAGAGGCAGTGTGCATTTCCCAGTCTGTAGAAGGGTAGATAAAGTTTCCCATAAACAGGGTATTTGGGTGGATGCTAAGTGCCTCTTGTAGGTCTAGGTAAGAGTTGTGAGCTTTGTGAGTCATACAGGGTGACCTGTAGCTGGCCAGTACATGGTAGGGAACCTTGTCTATGGAGACTTGAATGCAGATGAACTCCAGGGCAATATCCTGTTTAAGTTTAATCAACCTAGAGTTGTATTTGCTACTAACATAGATTGAAACACCTTCACCTTAAGCCCTTGTCTGTACTGTTGGTAGTCTAAATGTGTGGTTGGTGCTGTAGCCTTCCACTGCTGGAGTACATTCTGTGGCTTCCCACCAAGTTTCCGTAACAGCACAGGTGTCTACATTCTCCAGAGTGAGGACAGCTTGTAGGGTGTGGAGTTTCTTGTTTCGGCTTCTAGCATTGAGTACTTACACCTTAAGGTCACTTTGATTTTTTTGCTATGTCAGTAGTTTTGTCATTTTGACATTGCTTAAAAATGCTGTTAGGGGATGGATAGCGTTTTAGCCAATATTTGAAAGCCCAGGGGGGACAGGTGCAGACCATCCTTGGCAAAGCAAAGTGGTCTCTTAACCATGTCCTCCCATTCTGATAGATACTGGATTCTCATGGAATGACACCAGAAAGTAAGCCAATTATTAAAATCAAGGATTTTCTATTCATTCTGTGGCATTATCACTAGTGAAGGTGGAATGCTGCTCAGTGCAAGCATGTACCTGTCTGTGACACATATTCAGAGAGACCTATAATGTCTCTTTTCATATAGTCCAGTGAGGTATGCCTTATGTCATTTACACCTACATGAACTATGATAGAATAGAAACATATCGGTACCTGTGGTTCACTGACCTGAGTGTGTGTGTGTGTGTGTGTGTGTGTGTGTGTGTGTGTGTGTGTGTGTGTGTGTGTGTGTGTGTGTGTGTGTGTGTGTGTGTGTGTGTGTGTGTGTGTGTGTGTGTGTGTGTGTGTGTGTGTGTGTGTGTGTGTGTGTGTGTGATATTGATGATTCTGACTCCAGACAGGCAGCTCACCATTATCTTCTCCATGTCCATCCTGGTGGCAGGAGTATTTGTGTGTCAAGTCCGTGTCCATCCTGGCGACATGAGTATCTGTGTGTCATGTCCGTGTCCATCCTGGTGGCAGGAGTATTTGTGTGTCAAGTCCGTGTCCATCCTGGTGACATGAGTATCTGTGTGTCATGTCCGTGTCCATCCTGGTGACAGGAGTATCTGTGTGTCATGCACTAGAATCACTTATGACAAGAGTACCAGATAAAGTGTTTGCTTGCCTTATGGGCTTTGCTCTTGGGGGATCATTGGCTCTTGGCTTATGTATAGTGTCAGGTATTGCTTTTGGTGTGTGCTTTAATGAGTGCTGAGGGTACATGTTGTAGTTTGATGGCTTAGGGATCTTTGAGGTATGGAGAGGCTTCTTTTAAGCGTCTCAGCACTAGAACGTCTATGTATGCAGTGAATGGTATATGTGAAGGATGTAGTGTGTGTGTTTTTGACAACCTTGTTTGTAAGCAAGATTTTTACCTCCAAGGAAGTTATGTATGCACATCTCTTACATTCTGTATTAGTTTCTTTAAAAATTAAAAGGTTGTCTGAGTACATGAGATAATTGCTACATTGCCTTGGGATGGCCATCTCTACCAACCTGGCTACTGAGATATTAGGAAATTGCAAATATATGCTGTCAGGAACTGTATTATGTTTGGGCTCTTATGGTTTGGGGTCGTGGTTTTGCAGGGATCACCTGAGTGGTGTCTAGGGTGAAGGCTAGATTTTAGATAGTGCCATGATCTTAGTGTTGTATGATTACACTAATTAGCTGCCCTAAGCTTAGCTCCACACACAGCCTCTCTGTATTACTGGGGTAGAGTCCTAAGAACTAGCTTTATAGTTTTGCTACTATACAGGGTACTGCTAACCACCCCTGAGTAGCGAACAGCTCTGCAAAAATATTCTTAATTTATAGTGGACAAAAAAGGTTGAAAACTAAGTCCTGTGCCCTCTGGCCAATACATGACTGTACTTTAATCTCCTCGGAGTGCCTCCCAACTCAGAGAAAACAGGTAAACACCTTTGGCCGCAAGATGGATTATCTTGGAACTTTGTAATGTAAAGGCACAGTAGCTCTCAAGTGAAGATTAACACTCAACTTATTCCATAAAAAGACCTCTGGATGATGAAACAGTCTCACTTTAAGCCTCACTTGTGCATTTCCAACTTGGACAGACCAGGCTAGCTTTCTATTCCTACTATAATTATAGTCCCAGCCTTCTTAATGTAAAAATACACTTTAGATAGACAAAAATGAAAAGGTAATAGAAACAAACTAAATAACTAGTTACAACAAGTAATTTATACTTAAAGCTTCCCCGTGCATTTTCCAGCTCGGACTTGCCAGTATACTTTACTACTGTCAATAGAACAGCAGTCTTAGACTTCTTAATGTAAAAACACATCTTGTTTGGTCAAAAGTGAAAAGGTACCAACTAGCTACAACAAATAATTCTCACTTTAAGCATCCCTATACGCTTCCCAGGTTGGATAGACCAGGCTACCTATCTACTTCCACTTGAAATGTAGTCCCAGTCTTCTTAATGTAAAAACACACTTTAGTTAGTCACAACTGAAAAGGTACCAAAATCAAGTTTGAGAACTAGGTACAAGTAAGTATAAGGTGATTCAAAGGCAAACAAGCCATAAATGAGGAACACATACACTTCAAGGCAATTTCAAAGTACACTAACAGTCTGAGGAGAGGGCCTTCCCAGTTTCGTCAGACAGTAACATTAAGATGAGCACAGGACAAGACTGGGAGCAGCTTGTTGGACCATGTACACAGTAGGGGAAGGCAAATCAAAAGTCTCCAAGTATAACAGGAGCAAATTGGTCACATCTAGTAAAGACAATCACAAGGCTGTCTTCACATATGTCCACAATTTGAAAGAGAATACCCAAATCTCTGAGCTAGTGGTCAACAACACCACTTACACAAATGCCGTAGATATAGCCAACCTGCTGGCAGACAGGTTTGGTGAAAACTTCACCCCCCTGTACCCCCATCAGTAAACCAGGACATTCCCAGCACCCACCTCCCTCCCCTCATCACCAGGGAGCAGGTGTTTAATGCCCTCTCAAAGGCAAAAAATATAGTCTCCATGGGACCCAACAGCATCCCTGGCTGTATCCTACATGAACTCAGGCATGTGCTCTCAGCTCTATTAGGCATTCTATTCAACCAAAGCCTGAGCACCAGCTTCATCCCAGCTGAATTGAGGACAGCCACTGTGATCCCTCTACACAAAGGTGGAACATCCATTGACCCAGGAAATTATAGGCCCATCAGCCTAACTAGCCTGATCTGCAAGGCCATGGAATGCATTATCATGGACCTTATAAATAAGGACATTGGCAACCTCCAAACGCTTGACCCTACACAGTTTGGTTTTGTCAAAGGGAGGTCATGCCTGTTGCACTTTGTCAACTTCTTGAAAACAGGCACCAAAGCCATGGACAAGGGGAAGATGGTGAACACCGCCCACCTTGACCTAGCCAAAGCCTTTGACACTATTCCCTACTCAGGTATAATAGATAAGCTAGAAATCAACCTGTATGTTACCAGATGGGTAGCTAACTAGCTCACTAATAGAACCAATTCAGTCAAAATAGGGGATGCCGCCTATAGTAGTAGACCCATAACGAGCGGTGTACCCCAACGATCAGTCTTGCGGCCTCTACTGTTTAGGATATACTTTTCTGAGGTGCAAGCCAAAACCAGTGGTCTGTGGCTGACCAAGTTTGCAGATTACTGCAAGCTGGGCACTGTATTAATTTCCTCGAGTGATGAGAACACCCTCCAAGAGGGCCTTCCCCAAACTAGTGACTGGTGCCAGAAGCATGGACTCTAACTGAATGCCAAGAAATGCATCATTATCCCTTTTAGGGAAAATGGAGTCCCAGACTCCCTACTAATTATCACATTAATAACAACATACTAAGCATGCAATCAGTTGTTAGGGACTTGGGCACCCAGGTTGATAGTAACCTGACGTTTGACCAAAATTTTGCCTCTGTTGTACAGAAAGCTTTCTACATGGCCCATCTCATAAGTAAGGGTATTTCATCCAGGAACAAGGAGGTCATAACATTCCCGTTCTCCTCCTTTATCAGACCCATTATCGAGTGCAATGCCCCCTTCGGTATGTACCTTGCCAAGCACATGCAGCAGTTGGAGAGACCACAGAGGTTCCAGACCAGAAAAATCTAGTGTCTCAAACACATATCCTATACAGATAGGCTAAAAGTCCTGTCCCTCTACTCAGTCTTGTACAGACTGTTCAGAGGTGACCTGTGTCTGGCATACAAGGCCATCTCAGACCCAGCCATGATAGAGTTGCTGCATATCCATAAGTCAAACTCCACTCACGCAACCCACATGCAAGGCCACAACCTGGCCTGTGACATTAATAGAACTTGTTGGTGGGATAAATTTGTGTTCCAAAGACTGCCCCATCTGTGGAACAGACTCCCTCTCCATATCAAGCAGAGCACCTCTCTAGCCGTCTTTAAGAGGAACCTGGATGACTGGTTGGGAAACATAAAATACACCACTGGGATCCCACCTGTGTCCCTGCTGGAAAGGGTAAACTGGTGCTGACTTTGTCAGAACATGGGCAAAATTCTTGGCTAGGCTTATAGCCTAGTATCATCCTTTGAACCTATGAACCTCTGAGAGAACCAAACTCAGAGAAACACACACACACACACACACACACACACACACACACACACACACACACATGCACTGTATTTAAATAGTAGGATAAGTGCAGTTATAAATCTACTTCAAATGTACTTCTCTGAATTTAAAAATGATGTCCAAATGCTTTTGTTATGAGCTTGCAACAGTCTCGACACTAAGATAGTTGACTGCTAGTGTGTTGTAAAATACTGGGGGGTTGGATTGATTGGCTACAGCAAACTTGGAGAAATACCTAGGCCTACAACAGAATCCAAAAATCAATGCAGACTATAAAATGCCTTACATTAATAGCTTTAACTTCAGATAAAGAGCAAAAAAATGCACAAAACTGATTTAAATAGCAAGACAAATGCAATTATAAATCTGCTTAAAATGTACTTCTGTGAATCCACTAATTATCACATTAATAACAACATACTAAGCATGCAATCAGTTGTGAGGGACTTGGGCACCCAGGTTGATAGCAACCTGACGTTTGACCACCATGTTGCCTCTGTTGTACGGAAAGCTTTCTACACGGCCTATCTCATAAGTAAGGATATTTCATCCAGGAAAAAGGAGGCCATAGCATCCCTGTACTCCTCCTTTATTAGACCCATTATCAAGTGTAATGCCCCCTTCGGTATGTACCTTGCCAAGCACATGCAGCAGCTGGAGAGACTGCAGAGGTTCCAGACCAGAAAAATCTAGCATCTCAAACACATATCCTATACAGATAGGCTAAAAGCCCTGTCCCTCAACTCAGTCTTGTACAGACTCCTCAGAGGTGGCCTGTATCTGGCATACAAGGCCATCTCAGACCCAGCCATGATAGAGTTGCTGCATATCCATATGTCAAACTCCACTCATGCAACCCACATGCAAGGCCACAACCTGGCCTGTGACATTTAATAGAACTTGTTGGTGGGATAAATTTGTGTTCCAAAGACTGCCCCATCAGTGGAACAGACTTCCTCTCCATATCAAGCAGAGTACCTCTCTAGCCGTCTTTAAGAGGAACCTGGACGACTGGATGGGAAACAGAAAATACACCACTGGGATCCCACCTGTGTCCCTGCTGGACAGGGGAAACAGGTGCGGACTTTGTCAGAACATGGGCAAACTTTTTGGCTTGGCTTACAAGGGCCTCCAGGCCAATAGCCTAGTATCATCCTTTGAACCTATGAACCCATGAGAGAACCAAATTCAGAGAAACATATAACCCCAACAGAGAAATCAAAAAGCAATGCAGACTATAAAATTGTGTTAAACAAACACATACACACACATGCACACACACATACACACACACATGCACACACACACACACACACACACACACACACACACACACACACACACACACACACACACACACACACACTGCATTTAAATAGTAAGATAAGTGCAGTTATAAATCTACTTCAAATATACTTCTCTGAATGTAAAAATGTAGTCCAAATGCTTTTGTTATGAGCTTGCAACAGTCTCGACACTAAGATAGATGACTGCTAGTGTGTTGTAAAATACCAGGGGGGTTGGATTGACTGGCTACAGCAAACTTGGAGAAATACCTAGGCCTTCAACAGAAACCAAAAATCAATGCAGACTATAAAAATGCCTTACATTAATAGCTTTAACTTCAGATAAAGAGCAAAAAAATGCACAAAACTGATTTAAATAGCAAGATAAATGCAGTTATAAATCTGCTTAAAATGTACTTCAGTGAATGCAAAAATGTAGTCCAAATGTTTTTGTTGTCAGCTTGCAGCAGTCTCAACATCTGTGCCTAAAATTAAAAAAAAATGTTCAAGATGTGCTAGTCTTTTGTGGAGTGCCAATGTCCCTGCGGCACTTTTAGTGGTTAATATTAGTTATTTGTTATAGCACAAAATGACACAATGTGGACTACAGTGTTAATAAAATATTATTTTACTGTTAAAGGTTTTGAGTGGTATATTAAATGTTGTAGGGACAGGAAATGCATTTGGGTGAAAAGGATATTTCATATGGTTTTCTCACGTGCATAACAAGGAGATTCTTCAGTTTTCTGCTTTTTGTGTCAGTGGTAAAACCATTGCATTGCTTTTTGCAATGACATACCCATCAACCACTGTGATGTTGTGATATAAGCATAGAACTGTGCTTTTTGCCCGCAAATTTATCCTTGCTCATCCTGTACTTACAGGTTTTCTTTGTAAAATGAAATTGTGCAAAGGGTCCATTATTAAATAACTAAAGCAAACCTGTACAAATATTCCTCATCACTAATTTTATGGGATGTAATATATGAAGCTGACCTCTTCTGAAAAGTAAGATAGTTCTCCACATTCTGATCTTCTGCTATGATTTTTGATAACTACTATGATTTTAATGGCCAGATGTTGAGAGAGATGTACAAAGATAGGTTTTGATTTTTGTTCATCACTATCATTCACATTGCATTTTATTTTACATTTCACTGCAAAGCTTAAAAGGTTAGCTGAGTGTTTTTGTGCAGACTCATACGTGTAGTTAGAATCCACATTTGCCATGTTTAACTAATAATAGTAGCATAAGAAACACCACCTGTTCTTAGTACCTGTACTCATTGCATTTTATTTACCCTGTTGGCTGAATCAGTAATACATCATTGCTTTAAGGACATAAAAGTCTGGTGCAGCTAAAACACCTCTCCTACATCATTCCCATAATAACGTGACAAATGTCAAAATACAATAACACAGCCTTTTAGGAAACCACTACAGAAATATTTCCAGAGAGAAAAAAATAATGAAATCACATTTCTTTCTATATCATTTTAAGATAGGATTAAAAGAAAGGAAATGTACTGCTTGGCAAGAGGAAAAAAACTGACATTCAGTTCAGATGTCACTTAATTGACTTCTTTTTTTAATAATCTTTGACTCAGTTTGTTGACATACCCACCAGTCCCAAAATTCACCGAGCAAAGAACATTATTTATTACTGGGCACTCATAGACTCTCTAGAGGCATTCAACAAGTCCATAGTTTAACAATCTAATTTTGGAGTCCACTTCTTTGTTATTGCAAATTACTCTGCTGAAAAGATTCATCTTTCTGGAGCAACCTTACCATACAGTCATGTAAAAACAACAATTAAGCAGAAGTACTATCAGTGTTTTTAGGTGCAAAGTGAAAGTATTTTGTAGCAACAGTTGGCCTCCAGAATTAGTAGGATCATTACTGTATAACAGGTTCTATAACTTAAAGTAAGCAAATGAAAATAACCATGGAAGGAATACAAAGTTTCAACTAGCTGTTTATAATGGCAGAATTATTGTTCCATCTGTAATGAATGTAAAATCTTGCAAAGAAAGCCCACACTGCATCCCCAAAAGAAATGTAGGTGATCTTGTTAGGTAATCTAGAACTTTTATGAAAGGAAATCATTAACATAGCTGGAAAAGGTATCAGCATAACTTATCCCATCTCCTCATTTCGTAGCTGAAGACTTTGTGCAAATTCTCTACAAATAAGCTTATTCCACTACTCCATTCACCTAACAACATGATTTACTTTCTTCCAAATCTTTCCTTTCTGTCAATCACACCCATATGGCATTAATTACTGGGTAAAGATTATAATCATTGATAGCCAGCAAAGATCTGACAGACTACAGCCAAAAATCATAAAATACTGCACTATATTTATAAACAAACCCATCTGCTATAGCGTTAATGTGTCCTTGTGTCCATGGACGTCCCAGGATTTTTAGTAATCTTTTATCATTATCTCATTACCCAAAGATGTATGCAGATTTTTAAATGAACCTTGAAGAACAATTTCTTTGCTTGCATCTTTGTTAAAAAGATTTAAAGAAAGTCATATCTCTTCCTCTAATATTCTACCTAGGGGATTACTGAATCAGCTCCAAGTCACAATATTGTTTCAGAAAAGTCCACAGTGCAATCGCCTCATTGATTTAAGTCACAAACGGTTTCAATAAAGCAATGGATAATGCACTTCTTACTGGGGTGGTTCTCATGCACTTTAATAATGCCTTCACTTCTGAATCTCATTGTGGACTACTGTGTGAACTAAATAATCATGAACTCATTTCCAGTGTCCTGCCTTGGTCTACTAGATTCCCTGACTATAAGTTATTGCCATTGTTCTTAAATGTAAGAATACCACAAGACCCTCTGCTGTTGCCTGTATCATTTACTGCATTCATCAGTACAATGACATACTGTTTCCAGGTATCAGAACACTCCTTCATGCTGTTAATCTGGCAATCTGTATGGGCATCTATTGAATAAAAATAAGTGAAACATCACTCACTCTCTCATAAGGTATCATGAAGCATGACTGGTTCCATAAATATGGCCCCACTGTTAACATTAAGAACACAGAGAACATTCTACAAAGGATGTATTCCTTAGCATCTCTGGGCTTAGAGACTTGTAATGAAGACATTATAGGAACACTTAAAGGTTAAGAATCTGTCATCAACTGCATGATATAGACTTTCGGCTTTTCCCGGTTAGGGGTTGCCACAGCCGAACTCCAGTCCGCTCATGATTGGCGTGGATTTTATGGTGCCGAGTTGCCAGCCCGATGCCCAACCTTCAACGAAGGCACACCCATTCACGCTTGCACCTACCTGCATGTCTTTAACGTCACTCGACCATGGGGAGGACATGCAGACTCCACACAGAAGACATTCCAGCCGAGAATCGAATGGGAGAACTTCTTACTGTGAGGCAACAATGCTAACCGCTGCACCGCCGCGGCTGACTTCAAAGGGAAAAATCTCTGACTATAACTCAGATGATCTGACATAACCTAGAAACCTGCATTGGAGTAGCTACATCAGGGTAGTGTTAGAAGTGGATGATGTTATCTCACCCGTCCTGGAGAGAGGTGATGCCGTCTGCTATATTGTCATCAATTACTGGAACGGAGATGAGGTACATGGAGTGCAGCATTGGAGCTGGGGGTATACACCTTGCTCCACAAAGCTGTGCTTAGTTTTTAATTTCCATAGCAGTGTCAGTGGTGAAACAGATAGCAGACTTGCCTTTGGTGCAAAATGTTGTGGGTTCTTTACCCAGATCAGGTCAATCAACTACTGACACTGTAGTGCAGCATAAGATGGGTGCAGAACTCCTGAGTGTGCCATCTTTCAGAGGAGACATTAAAACAAGGTCCCATTTGCCTAAGCTGGTGAATGCTCAGATGGATGTAAAAGATCCCATGGCACCTATTGAAAGAGTAGGAGGAGTTCCCTAATGCAATGGCCAAATTTCCCCTCATAATATAAATTCCACCTTAGGTCCCCCTGAAAAGAGTCTACTAGCCTAGTGGGACTAACCTGGTCAGCAAAGGATACATAACTTTCATTGCTCTTGTGTAGGAGCATTTTTATAGATATGGGAAAGCACAGCAGGCAAACATTTTGGTGAGTGTACATGTCAAGTATCAGATGATGGCGTTAAAGGCTAGTGAAGAAGCAAATCATATAATGGTTGGATGAATGATAACCATGCTCCTGCATTCAGCTGTTCCTCTACAGGGTAAAAAAGGGGCGTGATGAGCAGTGAGGATAGCAGATGGTCAGTAGGTGTGGGACTGAAAAAATCAAAATGAGGGGTAGGGCTTGACCTTTTACTATCCTTAGCTGAACCCATAAATATGACAGTAAGTAAGATTCATGGGCTTCCTAAAATATATTCCAGCATTTCGAGTCTGTTGAGCAAAGAAGATCATCTAGATGAATGTACATTCCCATGTATTGTATCAAACACACACTCTAGCTCTCTCACCTATCACTCTTACCAGAATGTGTACATTGCAGGGGAGCCCCCTATAAGAGACAATCACTGTCTTTTCTTTTCTGAAAAGGTCCATTGCATTCCAGTCATCCACAGAACAAAGCTCATCCTTTTCTTCATTATATGCAAGGAGCTTCAAAAAAGATACTGCCCTATGACATAAGGGACACGTCATCAAAAAGCAGCAGTTTGAGTCTTCAAGCATTTTCGTCTTCATTTTGTTACGCTGACCACACTTTTAACTCACTAGACTACTGTCATAAGGTATTAGTTCAGGACAAAAGCCATATGCCAGCAGCACTAGCATGTGAGACCAGCTGCATGTTTCTAATATGTCCTCATGGTCTGTCATTTCACATATCTACACACACCAGGTTCTCCAAATCTGGTTGCATGGCTTTTGATACAGATAGTTGACCACTTTATTTGCCCTCCTTTGAACTGTCCAGTCCCTTGCAAAGCTGAGGTCTGAATATCTGTATGCGCTACTTCATTCAAAGTATCACAACTTCCCATTCACCTATCCATCCACAATACCTTTTTCCCATTTTTGCACACGGGGTCAGGGTGTCACTAAAGAAAAATAATTAAATAGTTATTTTATATTAGTGATTTATTTTCATACTATTCATTCAAAGCTTTCATCTGCCTTTCCTGACACAAACTGACATTGACTACTTACATCTATATCATTTTAATTTGACATGACAACACATGGGCATTTTCAGTTCTGCACCTGTTATGGATTACCTTGCAATTATGTTTGCTTCTTTGTTTATGTAAATATTTAATTTGATTTGTTACTGTAGTTGAAGGACTAATGTACAGCAATCCTATTTCAGCCACGACCTACGCCTTAGGAGGGAAAAATTCCATACAAAAATAAATAGATAAATAAATAACAGATATGCCACTTGCAACAGTGCAGAATACAAGAGGAGCTAAAGAACAATTAATAGCTGCAGCTGTATAATCATAGTGGAACACGTACAACTGATAAATGCAGAATACCAACAAATTCTACACACTGCTAAATATATCATATCATATCACATCGTATCATATCATATCATATTTTATCATATCAAATCATGTCATATCATATCAAGTCATATCATATAATATCACATCATATCATGTCATATCATGTCACATCATATCATATATGCCAGGATAAAAAGTCTTACAAGGATTTTTTTCCAAGTACAAAGGAAACCCTATACATATAATTGCTAGTTCAATAAATTACAAAACATCACATAATATTTCTAACCAAAACTATGGGAGTTTTTTTTTCAACTGTGAATAGGAGGGGTTAAGTCTTAAGGTAGGAGAGACTAATGAAATAGAAAAGTAATCTTCATTAGCTGCAAAAAGGTAAAAAGATGGTAAGAATGTATTAATAGAAAAAGCATTGTAGACATATATGAATAGAGAACAAGAACAGGGTGAGAAACTGATAAAAAGATGAGAGGAAGAAGAATATATCTGAAGCTGCAATTAAGTGGCAGCAGTGATAAAATATGAGAGAGTAACTATATGCAAAGTGGAAAGAAATGAGTGGAGGTACCTGGGTAGTAAAATGCAGCAGATGAGGGTTTACAATTACGAGCATAGTGAACTGACATATCTCCGAGGGTTAAAATACGGTACAAATCTTGGCCCCTACAGTCCTATCAAACAAGTCTAAGATGCAGCACCACGACTCAGGCTAAGAGGGTTGTTGAAGTCTGGATGATGGTAACACTAAGTTGGACAAAAAGTAGAGAGAGGACATCCTGGAAGAAAAGTCAGAGGTAATAATTAGAAAGGTGAAAACAAGTTGTATATTTAGAGAGTTAAACAGGGAGTAACATAATAGCATAAGCGGCAAAGGTTATATAATGGATACATGTTGCATTCTTGAAAATGGTTTCTTCCAGATGTCAAAAGGTAGGGTAAGCTGCTGGAGAAAATTTAAGTGGAATGGTTAAGGTGAGAGAAAAACATTATATTCACTATACATATTAAAGATTGAAGTACATAGGTTCATAGGTTCATAGGTTGGTACTAGGCTATCGGCCATAGGGCCTAGACAAGCCTAGCCATAATATTTACAAAAACGAAACGGTTACCCAATGGGTAGGTCACTTGTATAATGTGTCACTCTAAAGATGCCATTTGTATGGTGAAAGCACTTAGTGTGTGTAGCTGGATTAAAGAAGCTGTTGGATTTGTACTCTGTTTCATGTTTCCATCCACATTAGCCATAACAATTCCCTGGATATTTCTTCCCACAATATTTACTTCCCTGGACCCCTGTCTAGCAGGGTAACTGGCATGATCCCCAGGGTGAATTTCCTATCTCCCATCCAATTGTCAAGGTTCCTTTTGATGGACCAAGGAGACGCTCTGCTTGACATGTATAGGCAGTCTATTCCAGAATATGGGGAGTCTCTGGGTCAGGAACCTATCCCTCCAGCATGTTTTGTTCATTGTCATGACAAGGTTTAGATCCCTGGAGCATGTGGTTCTGAGGGATTGGGATTTCTTTAAGTGGTGCATGTCCAACAGCTCAGGGTTTGACATGGTCTTGTATGTTCAGCAGAGATCGCCTTTGAGTAGACGATATGCCACAGAGTATAGCTGGAGATTTTTAGACAGTCAGCATAGGGCATCTGCTTTAGGCCTGTGATTCTTTTAGTGAGGTATTTCTGCAGCCTTTCCAGCTGTTGCAGATGTCTTGTGAGGTACATACCAAACGGGGTGCTGTACTCTATAATGGGTCTAATGAGGGATGAGTACAGTGGGACAATGGCCTCCTTTTTTCTGGATGAAAAGCCCTTAGTGATGAAGTGTGCCACATAGTAGGATTTCCTGACTGTTGACTGACATTTTGAATTAGTTGGTGGTCAAGTTGTTTGTCAACATTAATGACGGAAGAATTGCAAATAAGTAAATCAGGAGACTTGTACTGATCATAGTTAAAATATTTACAGCTCCTGCAAATGGTAGGAGTAGACCCAAGTTTAAGATGTCACTGCAGGGTACAAGAGCAGCAGTGTCCAAAGGGAATGTCCTTCAATGATATCAATATACACTGATATAAGCCATGATGAAAAGGATTTGCTTTACTGGAGAAGATGTGTATGAGGTCTGTCTAGACTGCCTATACCATGGCAGCTAGACTTTGCATGCCATTAATCTTTTTTTTTTTTTTTTTTGTCTTTGTACCAGTCCTCCAATGAAATTCAGTCGTCATGCTGCCTACATTGACCTTTTCAGTTGTCAGTGACTAATAGTCTTACATTTATTTTTTTCCCCTGGAGGTGCCACTGAGTATGCTGGGGAATGCTATCATCTTTCATAAGGGGTGACTGTGGCATTGTCTTATGGCATTTTATTCTTCTGCACATAAAAACTAACATCCGAAAGGTATGCAACCAGTAGACAACTGAGAGGGTGTCACCCATTTTCACATGTGACAAATCTCTCAAATACTGCATGTGCTTGTTACAACTGCTGCTGTGTGATCCCCAGTCTCTGCTGGGGAGTGTAATATGGGGTACACATCATGAACATGTGAGCCCACCCCCTATCACCTGCACTCCCAGAGAATAATGTGCAGAGATAGTCACATGGCTCTTCTTTCTTGTGCACCAGCTTGCCCAATGCTTAGACCACTAAGTGAGCCTGGCAAGGGTTTGACACCCCATCATCCCATGAAGCTTGTGGCACCAATTCCTAATGTCAGAGTTTCTTCATAGACAAGGGCAGCTGCAAAGAAGCAATATTTCATAAAACAACCTACAGAGTAAAGGATCTTCTGACTCTTTATCATGTACAGGGTCATCTCTCGATAGACTTAACAATGTTCATATTTGGAAGCTAGGATCCTGAATTCAGTTTTATTCAGCAATATAAGAATGTTATACAGGTTATGGAGAAATGATGATGCCTCAAATGGAGGACACTGAATGTTTACAACATAATGTAGATATTCTTGATTCAGTCATGAACCATACTGATAAAAGAATAATTTATGCCAGCCTAGATACTCCAGCAACTAAAAAGACCTAGCATTCTACAGACCATTTTTGGTCCATTCAGCATACACCTGTTAGGAAAAATATTACATATCATAGTAATTGTTTTAGACATCGCAATCGTGCCTTCAGGTTTATCCGTGTTAATTAAATCTTGATTATCGTACTCAAGGCGATGCCTTCCATAGTGTCTCTCTCGCTAAATGACTGACTTTATAATATGTGTCTGTGTGTGGGATGATGAGGTTCATTTAATGACAGATTTATATATATATATATATATATGCTAAATGTGACTAGGTTACAGACTATAACTTGTATCTTATAGTTTTGGGAAAAGCATTTCATGAAACTTACCTTCCTTAAGAGAAAAGCTCCAGAGGTGAATTTCTTGACATCCATTTTTCAGAAATGTGTAACAAATTATTGCAATGAGAGGTGGCCTAGAGATAATATGTCACAACACTTGGAGTCTTATTATATGGATATCCTGATACATCAGACTTGATTACTTTGTGTGCATCTGCTGTTTAGCTTTGTTATCATGAGGTTCATTGATATTCAAACACCAACTATCACGGCATATGAACCCCTCAAAAACAAAATTATAGTTACTAGACTTCTGAGTGCAATACGAACACTTGGTGTACTACAGTGTTATTATTTATTTATTTATTTATTTTTTGCCAAGGATAGCAGATCAGTATACTAATGAATACATAAGGGAATACTGAACTTTAAAGAGAACCCTGTCCATCTCCAGACTGAAAGGATGAGGAAATAGTAAAAGAGTTGGAAATCTTTAAATATATGCTCCTTGGCATTAAAATAGTTCACACAATCAGATACATGTGTCAAATTCACAGAATATCAGTAGTTACAGTCCCTTTTTCACAGTGAAATAAATGAGCCAGTAAGGCTCCATGTGTTGCAAAGGGACTTTATTTTGTTATGGGACCTTTCAAAGCTTTGGCAGGTCAGAAGACAGCGATCATGAAACCAACTTGCCGGTAGTCTTATGTGCAAGTTCTGTAGGAGTCCTCCCAACTAAAGATGAATGAAGTCCTGATGTTAAGGATGACATCTGCTAACTAAAGATAACTGAAATCCTGATATTAAGGATGAAAGCGCCCAACTAAAGATAATTGAAGTGCTAGTATTAAGGATGAAAGCTCCCAACTAAAAATAATTGAAGCCCTTTTAGTAAGGATGAAAGCTCCCAACTAAAGATAATCAAAGTGCTAGTATTAAGGATGAAAGCTCCCAACTAAAGATAACTGAAGTGTACATATTTTCCATTTATTGCATCTGGACTAATGGTGCTATGATAACTTGCTGATATCTGGACCAACTGCTGTGTATTTCATGGATAACATTACATACCTGCGGATAATTTACATGCCTGGAAAATCAGTGTTTACCAAAGGTATCCAGACAAAGCATTACAGTGGAAGTATGGCCATCTACATAGAATGGTTTCCAAAAAAAAGCCTAACATATAGGGGATGTCCTAATATACAAGTACTATCCTCTATGCAAGTCTTCAGTTTCAACAAACACATGGCAAGAGCACTGTAGTTATGCAAATGTTGGACACAGACCTAAAATGTGATAGAAGACAACAGATGTAACAGAAATAAAATGGATATCCCTTGGTATCAGACAGCTGCACCATCTCCACATTTTGAGGCAATCCAGATGGAGAGATGA
This sequence comes from Protopterus annectens, assembly GCF_019279795.1. NCBI lineage: Eukaryota > Metazoa > Chordata > Ceratodontiformes > Protopteridae > Protopterus > Protopterus annectens. The sequence goes on from NC_056736.1 coordinate 509,787,827, forward strand.
GAAAAAGCAGCAGCAAACAAATGTAGTATTGCTGAAACTGAATTCCTCCTCAAGTTTTGGTGAGTACCTTTCTAAGGTGAAACCTGTTTATCCAAAATCTCATTAAGATTACGCTGATATATGGATGTATTTTACATAGCATATGTCAAACTAATCATTATAAAATAGCAGCTTCAAAATACAGGCAAAGCCACCATGATATGGAGAATTTCACAATACAAAAAATAAGATTACATAGGGAAATGCAGAAGAGAAGATCAGTAAAGTAGAAGTTAAACAAACACAAGCTGAAGTTATGGAATACCTGTGAAGTGAAGGATTTAGTGTAGAAAGTCTAACACAGGTTATGTCACAGCATGATGGAACAATGAGTCCCTGAAGTAAGGAGAAACCGGTAGACTGGGAGACATCTGAAGAAGAAATATGGACGTGTGAAAGAAAAAAAAAAATATATATATATATATATATACACATACACACGCACACACACATTCACACACAAAGAAAGCAAAACTAAACATTAAAAAAGCAGCACCAAAGATTTTTGAAGAGAAATACAGGCAAAGGCATCTAGTCATGGAAATTTTACAATATAAAAAATAAGAAAACAAGGGGGAAGTAGAAAAGATGATTAGTAATGGAGAATGTAAAGAAATAGAAACTGAAGTTATAGATTACTTGCAAAGTGAAATATTTAACATTGAAAGCCCAGCTCTGGTAATGTCACAACATGATCCCCAAATTAAGGAGAAACAGGTGGAACAGGAAGCATATGATTATTTGCCACATGAAGATAATGATCTGGAACCTTCAGTAGAAAACCAGTACAAAAGTTCAGTTGGACTTGCACAGCAAAGGAAGGAACAGGAAATGTGGCAACCTTGACATAGTCAATGTTGTGGAGTAATAGGCCAGTGAGTTTCCATATGAAAGAACAAAGGATAATGCAGGATGCAGTTGAGAGAATATGTCACAGGAAGATATTCTGGAACTTTCTGTAGAATGCCTGCAGGAAACTGCAAATAAAGAATGTGCCCTCAGCCTACAAAAAAAAAAATGTAAGGGAAGAGTTGCTTGATTTAATAGAGATGAATAGGCATAGTACAATTTATGAAAGAAAAATAATTAAATAGTTATTTATAGGTAGAGATGGGTGCCTTCAAAACCACACAGCAAACGCAACAAAATCTTGAGTTTAAAATTTAAAAAGCTTTAATTATAGTAAATCCACATGAACGCTTTCATTTATTAAAATATACACTTCATCAGACAAATAAGTAAAAACCATGCAATGTTTAAATAGTGTATACTCTTACATTATTGGATAAAACATTAAGTAAAAAGTCATGACATCATCACCAAAAGTTTAACCCTTCTGTCCTCAGAAGAAAACGATGAATTATGCATTGGTTTAAAATATACATATATACACTCATATGCTCAATAGTGATTTGAACTTTCATTAACGACTAAACTTTAATCACTTGTCCACAATTTTATTTCTTTCTAAAGCCTTGAGTTTTAACACAGGTGTGATGGAGATGATCTCATTTATGCCTGGCCACTTATACGCTCTTAGTAAAATCTGCCACCTCAATTCTTTTAGTTCTAAATAGAGGCTCCATGGTCTCTTATCATCCATGTCAACATGGCCTTGAAAGAGAAATCATGGTCTGTATTTGTGCTAATGTGCCTAGCCAAGGCATTATTGGAATTGTTTTTCCTAATAGCGTACATATGCTCGTAAATCCTTTGGCTGAATTTCCTCTCTGTTTTACCTATATAAAACACAGGACATAGGTTACACTCACCAGGTATACGAGTGCTTTGGAAGAACAATTATATTTGCCTTTGATTTTATATTTTACAACATTAATTTCAAATGAATTTCCCACCTTCACTTTGTGACACTAGTGGCAGGAATCACATTTAAAAGTGCCTGAATGTTGATGTTTGACAGGCTGATGTTTATTCTTTAAAAGATCTCTTAGGTTCCTGCCTTTTCTGTGTGTTATACAAGGTCTGTCTCCTACACTAACCCTGATGCCTACATCCTCCATGAGAATGTCCCAGTTTTTTTGAAAAATCATGTTCAAAACTTTTGAGTCTCTATTATAAGTGGTTGTATAGGATCTTAAAAAAGTTCCTCTATTACTATTGTGCACATAATGATCTAAAGGAGTATCACATGTAAAAATGGGAACTAAAGCTTCCTTTCCTTGATAATTAGTGACTTCACTTGTCTGTAAATTAGTAACCAAGCCTGGTGATGTAGTATTAGAACTATTACCCTGACTACCAGGCTGATGTTCGTCTACCAAAGAAAAGCCCACTATAGGATTAAAATGTCCAGACTGTCTTTTGCTAGTCACTTCTTCATATATTTTATTGATTAAATCTACTGGATATGCTCTCTTCAAAAACATTTTTTTCAAATTTGTACATTCCAACTTAAAATCTTCCTCCCTTGATACCATCTGAGCTGCTCTTACCATTTGGCCTTTAATGACCGACCTTTTCTGGTGCTCAGGACGGGAACTACTATAATGAAGAAATAAGTTGGAATGCATCTTTTTTCTATGAATAGTGGCAGCATACAAGTTATTACTTAAGTCCTTTAATAAGTGGACATCTAAGTAATCCATATATTGACTATCCACTACCCAAGTGAAGTGTAGGAAATAAGTAGTAGTGTTGATTTAACATAAAAAAGAATTTAACTGTTCTTGGGGGCCTCCCCATATCAAACCTATGTCATCTTGGTATCTATAGTACATTTGATGTGAGAATAGTATATAGACTTGAATACAAACTTTCTCTCCCATTGTGCCATGACCGTGCTGGCAAATGCACCCCCACATGCTAAACCCATGGCTACACCAGTCAGTTGAAGGTAATATTTGCCATCAAAAGAGAAAAAGTTATTTAACAAAACAATTTCCAACAGTTCTAAGGTAAGATTAATTTTCTCTTGATGGATTCTATGTTCCAACAAAAATTCATTAACCCAATCCAAACCAACTGTGTGTGGGATAACAGTATACAAGTCTTTCACATCTGTTGTAACTAGTAGATCATTTTTATCAAAAGCCAAGTTGTTAATATGCTGTAAAAAGGTCCAAGAATCCTTGCAAAATTGAGTTTCTCTTACTAACACTTTTTAAATTCATAATCAACATAATGAGCACATGCTGATGAAATTGAGTCTCTTCCATCTACTAATGGCCTCATGGGGGGGTCATTGAGGCCCTTGTGGATTTTGTGTATACCAAAGAATACTGGGACTCTTGGAGTAATGATACTTAAATAATTATATAATGAAATATCAATTCTCCTTTCTATGAACATGTCATTTAATTGTCCCGAGATTCTTCTGTAGGCCCCATTCAATTCATTAAGTGAGACTTCTCTATAGTTTTCACTATCGAGCATGCTATACAGTTTTTAAGTGTAGGTCTCCACATCCATGTTCACAACCCCCCCCACACCTTTATCCAGATTCATAATCCTTATATCCTGTCTTTGTAATGATTTCAAACAATTATTTTCTAATTCACTAATATTAGAGTCACCGTGTGTAGCTGATTTGTTACATTTCTGCAGATTATATAAATCAAGCTAACAAAGCTAGCCTAGGATGTAAAGGGGGATTGTAGGTGGAAGTGATCTTAAAGATGTTTTTATTCATGTTTGTTTCTAAACTGCCATGTATTAACTGTAGATTCAAAAAACAACACAGACCAGTAACCAAGTGCTGCAAACCATAGCTGAGTTCCAAACACAAACCAAGAAACTGCCACAACACGTTTCCTGTGAATATTAAGCTGGGAACGAAGCTTTCAGTTAAAACTAATTTTTAATGTAGAAAACTACCACAACACATTTTCACTGTTAATAAAATAACGTTGCTAAATATCACCACATGTTTTCGTAAGAGTAGCACTCAAACTTCATCAGACGAAGGTGGGAAATTCTTTTGAAATTAATGCTGTAAAATAAAAAATCAAAGGCAAATATAATTGTTCTTCCAAAGCACTCGTATACCTGGCTGAGTGTAACCTATGTCCTGTGTTTTACATAGGTAAAACAGAGAGGAAATTCAGCCAGAGGATTTACGAGCATATGTATGCTATTAGGAAGAACAATTCCAATAATGCCTTGGCTAGGCACATTAGCACAAATACAGACCATGATTTCTCTTTCATGGCCATCGATCATGTTGACATGGATGATAGGAGACCATGGAGCCTCTATTTAGAGCTAAAAGAATTGAGGTGGCAGATTATGCTAAGAGCGCATAAGTGGCCAGGCATAAATGAGATCACCTCCATCACACCTGTGTTTAAACTCAAGGCTTTAGAAAGAAATAAAATCATGGACAAGTGATTAAAGTTTAGTCGTTAATTAAAGTTCAAATCACTATTGAGCATATGAGTGTATATATGTGTATTTTACACCAATGCATAATTCATCGTTTTCTTCTGAGAACAAAAGGGTTAAACTTTTGGTGATGATGTCATGACTTTTTACTTAATGTTTTATCCAATAATGTAAGAGTATGCACTATTTAAACCTTGCATGGTTTTTACTTCTTTGTCTGATGAAGTTTATATTTTAATAAATGAAAGCGCTCACATGGATTTACTATAATTAAAGCTTTTTAAATTTTAAACTCAAGATTTTGTTGCATTTGCTGTGTGGTTTTGGAGGCACCCATCTCTACCTATCTACTTTTTAGAAGTTGGACTTGCCTGTTCATTTAGTTCTTTGAGCTAAATCTTCATAATGCAATGTTAATACTTTTATCCAGATGTTAGGTATCTCATCTCGTCTTGGGTTTTCTATTTAGGAGCTTTTCTTTATTTTGTTTTGATTTCTTTGGACGTTACTTTCTCCCATTTGATATCTTGTACATTTGAACTTCTTGCTTTTTCCTTTGCTTCTATCTATTCAGCATCTCAGTTATGTTCCACAGGGTCTTCTTAGATATTTCTCCAAAATGGGTCCATTTCTTAATTTTTGGTGGTGTTTGTATTTCTTTTGTTTTTTTCCAAATTCTCTATAAAAGTTTTTTAATTAACAGTCAATTGCGTATTTTGTACTTTTTCTTTATATTTATCTTTATGGTTTTCTGCCTCTGTTGATGTCTTTTGTTTATAATTTGCAATAATGCATGATAGATTCTGGTCTGTTCTAACACTGCACATTGCTTTTATCGGGTCTATCTTTCTAAGTAGTTTTGTTGATCTGTTCCCTCTTTTATACTTTTCTAACAGTGAACCTTCTTGTCTGAATTGCTTTATAGTTTTCTGTATTTGACACTTTCATGATGGCATTTGATTTCTTCCCTTCCTTTCCCTTATTGCCCTGTATTTTTGTGGCAAAACCTTTTCTGTTATTAATTTTGCTGCACAGTAATATATCCTATTTCCTTCTGTTGTATCACATGAATTTCTATTAGAAGCCGCGGTGGTACAGCAGTAGCGTTGTCGCCTCACAGCAAGAGGTTCTCCTGTTCGATTCTCGGCTGGAACACCTTCTGTGTGGAGTCTGCATGTCCTCCCCGCGGTCGAGTGGCATTCTAAAGACATGAGTGAATGTGCGTGCCTTCGTTGAAGGTTGGACGTTGAGCTGGCACCTTGGCACCATAAATGTCGACTGCCAATCATTAGTGGACCGGAGTTCCGTTGTGGCGACCCCTAACTGGGAAAAGCCGAAAGAAAAACAAAAAAAAAAAAAACAAGTCTTGATTACTGTGTTCATTTGTTTTATCAGACATTTAACATTTTTGTGTGTGTTATTGTCTTTCTGTAATCTATTTCTTTCATAAATATATATATAAAAATTTAATTAACTAACTATTTAGTATTGTCTTGTTTTTTTTATTATTTATTATTAAATATGTTTAAACCTTTTTTCATTGTGGTTGACCTGTGTAGAGATTTTTAAGTTCTGAGAGTACTTCCATATTTATTTGGTGACACTGTGGGCCACTCCTAATAGCCTTGCTCTTGGTCAAACTACCATTTGTATTGATAGTAATATTACAAAGTAAGATTGGGCACCCTGTGTTAAGGCCTTAAAGTAGCTGATAAGGAGCTGGCTGGTGGCAGTGATAACTACCTTATAGTCTGGGCAAAAGAGATTATAACTAGTAACCTGTGCAGGCTTTCTCATGTGTGTGTGTGTGTGTGTGTGTGTGTGTGTGTGTGTGTGTGTGTGTGTGTGTGTGTGTGTGTGTGTGTGTGTGTGTGTGTCATGGTTACAGTTTGGCTCCCAGACAACAACAAAGTGTAATGATGTCTTTACTTATTTTTGTGGATGAGTTAAAACTATATAGTTCATCAGATGAGGAGCTGAAAGCACAATTTGAAGTGGTCAAAACTTTCTGAGATGATGTAAGAATGTCATTGGCATTGATAAATGTGCAAAAGCAACATTTAAAGCAGGAAAGCTGCAGCACCAAAAAAATATCAGTCTGGGATAGGAATGTGATATAAAGGGACTTGAGCAGGAGGGAGCTTATAAATATTTGGGAATTGATGAAAGATTGACAATCAAACATGAGTAAATGTGAACAAAACTCAATAAAGAATATTTGAGAAGACTAGAATTCTACAAGCTATAAACCAATTTGCTCTTCCTGTTCTAACTTACAGTTTTGGTGTGATTGACTGGCCCCAAAAGGTATTGGATCAGTTGGACAGAAAAACAAGATAAATGTTTCATGTTTATCAAATGATATGTAAAAATCAGTGATACCAAGATTATATATCCCTAGTTCAGAAGGAGGTATGGACCTCCTCAAAACTGACTACATGTATAGATCTGTAATCATAGGATTGCATCCATATCTGCTGACCTCATCAGATACAAACATATTGAATGTTTTGAAACATAATGACAACAAATATTGGATGACTTCTCTGCTTAGTTTAGTAGAAGCATATTGGTGTCAAGAAGGAATGTAAACCAGACCAGAAGTAGACAAAAATCAGGCAGCAACTGATTGTGCCAAAAAAACAAAGGAGAAAAATATAAGGAGAAGGATCAGATGAAAAAGCAAGAAATGTGGAAAAGGCATACGTATAGTTGCAAGTACAGAAAGCTCCTGGAATATGCTCATGTTGATCAGGATCTGACCCAGGAATAATTAAGGAGAGGTGAAGTTAAACCAAAAGATGAAAGGTTAATATTAGTGACCCAAGATAGTGGACTATGTACAAGTTAGGTTACACAGTCCATTAAACATGTGGGAAAAAGAGACAAATGCAGGTTCTGCATCTTTTGCTGGCTGTGATACACTAATGGCAGAGGGCCTATATACTAAGAGATATAATAGTGTGGCAAGACTGTTGCACTGGTGATTGTGCAAACATTGCAGTACTGAAGTAGCTCAAAGCACTGGAAATATGAGCCACAACACTTTGCAGAGAATGATGACGTTTATATAACAGGAGATCACCCATTACTAACAATTCAAAATTTGAGAGAAAACCAGATATAGTAGTCCATAAAAAGAACCCAAAGTAGCAAATGATCATTGAAACTGCTACACCCAGTGATTATAGCGTCTTATGTAAAGAGACACACAAAGCCATAAAGTACCAGGATCTACAGGCAGAAATGAGGGCAATGTGGAAGAAAGATACCCAGACAGTTCCAATAGTAGCAGGAGCAATGGGTGCCCAAAAAAGAATTTACAGTCTTATTTAGATATGCTGCAGATAGATGTAACTTCATTTGAATTGCAGAAGGAGTCATTTGTGGGCACATTGTGGGTTCTGCAAAGAGCATGTTTGGCTAACATCAAAGACTGAAACAATACTAATTTCACAAAATGTAATCATACTTTGACTTAGAAATAGGTTCCAGTCCCATCATCATATTAGAAACCCAAAAGACTTAGAGAAATTAAAGTGAGCTTCTCAGAATATTAGGGACTTCTATGATACATTAGGTGAGATATCTTGCTCTTCCGCATCATATATCATGAATAGACTGTATTTGCATACAATGTTTGAGAATTTACAGTGCCATTATCTACCAGCCATTGTCGAGTACAAAGCATGTACCAAAATCCACAAGTCTTACTGAGGAAGCCAGGTCTATTGGTGTACAGTGGTTAATGCCCTTGCTAGGACCCAAGCGGCCTTGTTTCATTTAGTGGTCCAAGCACCTGTAAGAGCTGCTAAGGGATGATGGGAGAAATGATGAGGTTATACCTGCTTATCCTCTTCAGTGGAGGCATGGGGATGAAATGCTGGTGTGGGGCAGGCCTTAAAGTAGCCTCAGTTGAGGCAAGAACAGTGAACAGTGGCCAAAATAGGTGAATGTACATGGTATGAGGGAGTGTCACAATGTTAGGAGGTGTTGTGGACACACCTAAAGAGATGTTCATGTATAACATCTTACAATGACCTTCTGACTTATATGAGCATATAATGGAATGTGTCTTCCAGTACTATATAAAACCATCCACTGTGAGTAGCAATTTTTGCTCCCAATCTTAGCGTTCTCCTGAAACCTATCTTCACCAGTCCATACCAGGTGGTGATCTTGCTCTGGAGTAAGCTAAGTATTTTATCAATGCTGTATAACTGTGCTAACATGGAGACAAGAATTTTGAGAGGTTCAGATCATCAGAAGTTATTACAACCCACAAAGCCAGTACCAATTTACAAAAAAGAAAAGAAATCTTGCAAATGAATGCATGTATGATGCAAGAAATATCAGATTGAGAAATGAGCAAAGTTGGAGAAACGTCTGTGTGTTTTAGGTTCGTCTGGAACACTGCAGACAGAGCAGAGTGTAATGCATTCATACCTGGATATACATCAGAGTACAATGCAATGCAGTCATACCTGGATATACATACAGCTGCTACCTGTTAAAATGTAGTAATCTGAGCACTGTCACCAAGCATGCATACAGTATTGAGCAATGCAATGCAGTGTGTACAAGAGAGATGATGCTGGTTTATACACATTAATAATATAATTACTGCACACACAAATTAACTCTCAGGGTATGGTCACATATCACTCCTAAGCAGTACTACTAGCTGTACTAACCAGTATCTCCTACTGTTATAACAGACTTTATCATGCTGGTACAAGTAAGGAACTGAGCAGTTTTCTTTACCATATTGCTAAATTACCCACGAGTACTTGTTGCATACATGTACGATACATTATATGATTACATTACAGGAGGCATGAGATACTCAGTGTATCCTAGTAGTGGCATACACAAGTAAAATGAAATATATTTAACATACATTATGTTTACACAAGCAGTTTAGCAAACACATGTGTAATGAAGTTCTAAAGGTTGTTTTTGTATGTATCATAGGTGTGATGCACCCCCATGTTCAGGTTTAGAGGAGGTGTGTGATGCCAATGCATTTATGATTATGCTGTCTTACTTGTGCATTGATATGTTAGGCACTTACACTCCTTTAACATTCGCTCTAGTTATATTGTCACTTATGGGCTTCAGTACTATAATACAAATATGCTGATGATGTGTTACCAAAAGTCAAGTATACATCAGTGGGGACAATCAAACAGTGAGACTCTACGATGATAATCACTTTTCTGTTCATAGATAACTTAGAGGTAACCTTAACATTAATCTGCATATTATCCAGGAGTCTGTTTCACATAGCTATAATAATGTCATCTAAGTTACCAAGATGTATTCCCAGCTTATGGATACCCAACAGAATCATGGTATACATTCCGTATGCTGTATAGTTATATAGTACAGTCACCACTCATAATGCACATTAAAAATACCTATATCACAATTGTGAAAAGTAAAATATTCTTTAAATCGATACTGGAAGAGTTGGTGTGGCAATTTGTCATACGTATTCTGTTGTTTAGGGAGCTGCATGTTAAAATCTTCCTGGTACATAGGTAACGGAGTCTGCCTGTATTTTCCATCTTATTTTGCACATCAGCCATGTGTACAGCTTAGTATCAGAATGATGTTTAATTGCTGAGACTATGTATAACTACAATATAACAAAATGATGTGCAGCAATGGCAACTATGAACTGACAGTCTTGTAATCATATTTTGATTATCTGCAATAGATTCATACATCCATAGATATTCCAATCACACTAAGTCACATGACCATTCTCACCATGCCAGTAGACACCGAATAAAGAGATGGAGCTTCCATCATCAGGGACAACAGGTTTGTGATCTTTTTGGTTAGGAACCCTTGGGGTCTTTCTAATTGTTTGATATAGTTAGTGAGATACGTACCATTGAGGTCATTGCACTTGATAATTGCTGTGATCAATGCTTAGTATAAGAGGGTGATTACCTCTTTAGACCTTGATGACATTCCTTTGGCAATTAACTGGGATAAATAAAATGATTTCATAACAGCCATTATCACATGATGTTCAAAAGTAAGGGAACTATCAACCCAAGTACCCAGGTCCTAAACTGTACTTACATTTTCTAGAGCTGTGTTGCCTAGACAGTATTCATTTCAGCTGTAGTACAAATGGGGGGAGGTGTGTGATGTTGATGTATTTATGATTATGCTGTTGATTTGGCACTTGCTACTAGTACATAGTTGTACAGTGAATGTGTGACATACTTTTGACAATACTACAATACAGTGCTAGCAAGGTTCACTCTAAAAACACATTAGGATGCAGTTACAATAATAGATGAAATATCACACATATCATACATGTACTTGACAATATCTCATGGGTAATATGTAAACTACAGTTGACTATACCTCCATTGCACCTCTCCATTCACATATTAGAGGTCTAAGTGGCAAATTAACAGCATACCAAAACATCTCAAGTTAAACAGGCAGAAAGGAAGCCAATTAACAGAGACAATGAAAACTCCCATGTTTCTAGAACAATTTCTTCATCATTGATACCAGAGTAAAATGACAGCACAAAGCTGCTTTAATAAGTTGATCTAACAAACATGTATTTCCACTAATTATATTAATATCTACCCAAAACTAAAAAAAAAAAAGCTGGCTATCTAGAACGTATTATAATACTATGATATTTGTTACATATGTGGCTGCTACACTGTCTAGCAATCATAATAGGTGTTAAACATGTTTTATATTATAGCTGTATACCACTGCTTTCAGTTCATTGTGTTGGACATTTGCTATTAATGGAATCATGTAAACTTTTCTGCAAGTATGCAGCAAGTTCTCATGGGTAATTGGGTAACACATTAACCACAAATGTGAATGGTATTTTACAAATTCCATACTCACATACTTCATTTTACCAGTATGGAAAAGGCTATCATGTAGTATATGATAATGGGTAATACAGCTTCTGGTACTGCTCAGGAGTGGTATATAAGAGGCATGACAGAGATTCACAATCCATCATGGTTTACTTTCAAAACTTTGAAAGGCATTCCACGGAGTAATGACTTACTCAACAAATAAACTTGAAATCACAAATATCGGAAAGGCACAAAGACAAAACCAGTAATGCTGACAAGTCCATTTTTGACATAGTCGACATTACTCAGTGTACCTTACCAGCCAGACATATCCAACTAATGTTGCATCCCACACCCCCTGCTAATTATATATGCAAACTCCGAGATCGCACTATAGTGAGTAAATGGGTAATGGGTACATTTCTTGATCCCCACTGTAGTGTGATCTCCGTGCAGAACATCGACTTCACAACAACAAATGCGCACTAGCATTCGTGGTTGTGGAGTCAATCATTTTTGGTTTGTTTTTATGCACATTTGCATACTGTAATTCGAACATGTGCATCTCAATACCCCACACTTTATCAAAGTGATAGTAAACCTCCATCACAGTACTAGAATGTACAAATCACTTCTGGCTTGATGTTGTACATTGTTTTATACAGCATACTGTTAAATACTGTATAAACAAGTGCTTATAATGGTCAGACTATGACATGTTGACAAATAACATCTTTATTTATATCCAGGCATGCCCATACTCCATGGTAATCTATCTGTAATATTTTAGACGTACCTGCAAAGTCTAGGTTTCTGCAACTACACTTACTCTGGTGATAAGTCCTGCATCATATGCATATTCCTGTGCAAGACATTTTTTTTTTTTTTGCTGACCTATGGAAGTCACACAGCTTGGGCTGATATTTGTGGGTATGTGTTTCCTCCATGACCTCCTTTCCCTGACAGCATGTTTTTCAGTATAACTCAGAGAATTATACAGTCTGTGTTGGGGTCACCAGCTGAGTACAAGATGAGAATAAGACTGGGTGCTATCACTAACACTCATATAAAATGACTTAACACAATGCTATGAGGCCCTCCTCCTATGTGCTGGCATTATTCAGAAGGTGATTGTGAGCTATTACACGCGACCTTTCTTTAATTGTGTCCCCACCCCACTCATAGTCTGGCTTTTAACCCAGTCTAAATACCATTCATGGTTAAAGTCTGCTGGGTCATTGTCTGGCATACCTCTCAACTATCCAGATTTTCACAGAATGTCAGATTTGTTCCTCATATTTTTAATCTGTTCCTCCTAAAATGTGTAGTTTCCTAGTCAATCACTGAGGACTAAAGTCACTAAATAATGGCATACATGTGAATTGCAAACTTCATATCCTTCAGAAAATGCATGCTAACACCAATCCTGTTACTCTAGCAACTTTTTAAGTTTATAAGAGGAATATTTAAAAGCTGTCCCTATTTTTTATCCTTTATCCCACCATTATTTAAGGCTTTGTTCAGGTTTCTTGTGCTATGAGGTTGATAGATATGTTGCCAAAGTTTCATCCAACATCATCAATGTAGCTGGTTGGTTCTGTACAACATGCAGACTTTGACTCATACTACTGGATCAGTAAGTGTCTTCTCTGATTGGCACTCTGTGCTATTAGTCCCTGCTATGATTGGCACTCTGTGCTACCAGTCCCTGGTATGATTGGCAATTACTCCCTGGCATGATAAACATTTTACAGAGAATAAGCAATACATTCCAGTGAGGCCCATTAGTGATTTATGCATTGGAGAACTAGATATGGTGCTAGTATGTCATACAAGCCTGTAGTATTCTGAGACATGCACACACATGGGATTATTACCTCTACAGAAGAATACAGTGTAATTGCTGGATATAAAACAATTATATCACATCTGCTGGCTTGTATCACATTTTGGGTCATGTATAACATGTAATATAGTACATATAGTACATGACCATAGTGCTCCTCCCGTGTGTTGATGGTGAAGAGCAGTTTTGCATGGAAGATGCAACCTGGAAATTGCAATACTACCTACAAGTGTGAGACTTCCTTTGGAAGCTATTTAATGTACATGGCAAAACTTTCATTGTAATGTTTGAAGTGGTCACTTCTTGTGAGCAACAATGCATACTTTTCACATATAACTGTTGTCCATTGCTGTGTTATGTTCTTAGCACACAAAGCTATTTGCAATGTGCAGTTGCCCATGATAGTATGTTGCATACTAGTTAAACATATAAGTAGTTGTATATGTATGTGGCTGTGTAGAAAAGTGAATCAGTATGATGCTCAGATAGGCTATATTTTTTATTGTATACCATTATATATATATATATCTTCTTCTTTCAGCTGCTCCCATTAGGAGTCGCCACAGTGGATCAACTGTTTCCATTTCTTTCTGTCCTCTGCATCTTGGTCTGTCACACCAATCTCCTGCGTGTCCTCTCTCACCACATCTATAAACCTTATCTTAGGCCGTCCTCTTTTCCTGTTACCTGGCAGCTTCACCCTTAGCATCTTTTCCCCAATATACTCTGCATCCCTCCTCAGCAAATGTCCAAACCAACATAATCTTGCCTCTCTGGCTTTGTCTCCAACCCTTCCAACCTGGGCTGACCCTCTAATATACTTATTCCTAATCCTGTCCATCCTCGTCACACCCAGTGCAGATCTTAACATCTTCAACTCTGCCACGTCAAGATCTGACTCCTACCCTCTTGTAGACCTTCCCTTTCACTCTTACTGGTACTCGTCTGTCAGAAATCACTCCTGACACTCTTCTCCACCCACTCCATCCTGCCTGTACTCTCTTCTTCACCTCTCTTCCACACTCACTATTACTCTGAACTGTTGATCCCAAGTATTTAAACTCATCCTCCTTCGCCACCTCTACTCACTGCATCCTCACCACTCCTCTATCCTCCCTCTCATTCACGCACACATATTCTGTCTTAGTCCTGCTGACCTTCATTCCTCTTCTCTCTAGAGCATATCGCCACCTCTCCAGGGTCTCCTCCACCTGTTCCCTACTCTCACTACAGATCATAATGTCATCTGCAAACATCATAGTCCATGGGGACTCCTGTCTGATCTCGTCTGTCAACCTGTCCATCACCATTGCAAATAAAAAAGGGCTCAGAGCTGATCATTGATGTAATCACACCTCCACCTTAAACATATCTATCACTCCCACTGCAGACCTCACCACTGTCACACTACCCTCGTACATATCCTGTACCACTCTTACATACTTCTCTGACACTCCCGATTTCCTCATACAATACCACAACTCCTCTCTAGGCACCCTGTCATGTGCTTTCTCTAAGTCCACAAAGACACAATGCAACTCCTTCTGACCTTCTCTGTACTTCTCCATCAACACTCTCAGAGCAAACATTGCATCTGTAGTGCTCTTTCCTGGCATGAAACCATACTGCTGATCACTAATCATCACCTCCCTTCTTAACCTAGCTTCCACTACACTTTCACATAACTTCATGCTGTGACTGATCAATTTAATCCCTCTGTAGTTACTACAGCTCTGTACATCACCCTTATTCTTAAAAATCTGTACCAAAACACTTTTTCTCCATTCCTCAGCATCCTCTCACTTTCCAAGGTTTCATTAAACAATCTAGTTAAAAACTCCACTTCCATTTCACCTAAACACCTCCATGCTTCCACAGGTATGTCATCTAGACAAACAGCCTTTCCATTCTTCATCCATATATGGGTCTAGGACATTTCACCAAAAGCACATTTCATCTAAACACAAATGACTGAACACAAATCACTGAAAGCATAATTCACCTAAAACTCAATTCACCGAAACGCATTTCACCTAAAGTTTGAGATGGCCTTGGCTTGAGATGGCCCCACTGTAGTGCGATCCTGGAGTTAGTATATACAGTAGGGGTGTGGGGGGGGGGTGTAGCCCCTCCACATATGTTAAATATTTTGAACTGTATACATGGATACCTGCAATTTCAATATATTACCCTTTTCCAAACATATCTACTTAAAATATGTGGGGGTGGGGGTGCCCCCCACACCCCCCTACTGTATATATATATATATATATATATATATATATATATATATATATATATATATATATATATATATATATATATATATATATATATATATATATATATATATATATATATATATATATATATATATATATATATATATACTAACTGCAGGGTCGCACTACTGTGGGGACAAGGCCATCTCAAACTTTAGGTGAATTGTGTTTAGGTGAAATGTCCCAGACCCACCCATATATATCTATATATATATATATATATATATATATATATATATATATATATATATATATATATATATATATATATATATATATATATGTATATATATATATATATATATATATATATATATATATATATATATATATATATATATATTTACTACAAAAATGTCAAACTCTTGGATATCAATGAAGAATTTAGAAATATAACTATAAAACTTCAAAAATAAAAACACTGAGGAGCCAGTGATAAGCTTTCGTCCTTTATAATTGATCAACCACAATCAGAAGAGTCATCACTGGGCATGTTTACTCGTGGGCATTGTGTTGCTTGCCCGTTTATATAAAAGGGTACTTTGTTCACTTTTAAGCATAACAATTTTACTTTACATTTTCAAAAGCATTTTGATTGCAAGTCCACTAATGTTGTTTATGCTGCGGTGTGCAATTCTTGCCCAGCTTTCTACATTGGCAAGACTTTCAGATTTTTTTCCTCCAGAATCAAGGAACATTTGGCAGCAGTTAGGAATGGAGACTCTAGAAATGCTTTATACAAACACAGTGTGTTATGCAATAACTTTACTGGTTTCAAATTCTTGATTTTACAGGATGTTCTTAACTTCTTTGGTGAAGTTAATACGCTTTTGGAATTTAAGGAACTTAAGTGACAGCTGAGACTTAATGCTGACTCTCCTCCAGGGCTGAATGAGTCCTTAAACATTAAATGCGCCCTTAAGTGGTTACGATAGATTTTTGTTTAAATTCATTTCTGTACAGTCTTTATTTTTATTTAATTATTTCTATGCTTATATTTCTGCATTTTTTTCTGTATTTTTATGTTTTAATACCTTTCTCAGAGTTATACAGGTTCACATATGTTTAGTTTTAGCACATATAACAATTCTTGCTATTCTCTCATAGGGTTCTAATATGCATTTATTTACTCTTGACATTACTTGCGTATTCATTTGCTGGTTCCACTTGACACTCAGTGCATAGAATGTTTGTTAATTATACATGAGTATCTGCCTTAAACTGATTGCTTATATGCTGATTCTTGGTTATCCACCCACTTTTTCTCATATAAATATTTGTATTTTCACTTTCATTATTTTGTCTGAAGAAGTCCTAGTTACTAATAAAAGGACGAAAGCTTATCACAGGCTCCTCAGTGTTTTTATTTTTGAAATTTTATAGTTATACATATATATATATATATATATATATATATATATATATATATGGGTTACCGTCAGTACATCAAATGGCCACAACATCGAAATCCACTGCATTGACACCTCAGAACATTGACACCTGGAGAACCAATGATCACCACATGGTAAGGAACCGTTTGGCCATCCCTGTGAACTTTGCCCTATACCCCACACGGTAGTGCATTCTCAGAGTTGGAATATTAAGTAAGGGGGGTGTGGGGCTGAAGCCCCCCACATCTGTGTGTTTGTTTCATTGGTAGTTTCGGAGCTACGGATGGCCAAATGGTTCCTTACTGTGTGATAATCGTTGGCTCTCTGGGTGTCGATGTTCTGAGGTGACGATGCAGTGGATTTCGATGTTGTGGCTGGTCGATGTACTGATGGTAACCCATGTACATATATATATATATATATATATATATATATATGTATATATATATATATATATATATATATATATATATATATATATATGTACATGGCATTATTTATTGGATAAAATATGTCCTGTCAATATTATTATTCCTTTGCATATCACACATAAATATTGTTTGCTACAATGGCTCTTTAATTACAACCAATGTGTTTAGAGTCGTTGTGTGTAAGATCTTTTGAAATCCCACCTTTTGACTTTCTCTGCAAATTTATACTCAAAATTGAAGATCATTGCCCTTTGTAAAGTATCTAATTCTAGTTAACTACAGAGATTCACAGACATTAAAAAAAGAAATCCTTCTTTGCAGTGAGCATCTAACATAGCAATTCCTTCCATTTACTAAAATGTCTAAACAGATTAAAAACAAAAATGTCTTACTATAAATCAGAAATTATTGCTAATGGAATTATTTCCATCATATTTAAACAAGTCAGCTAGTGATTATGTGAACTCTTTATTTTTCACACATAAGCCTAAATGATCATTCAACTGAAAAAAAAAATCAGCATCAATAGAGTAAATGCAATATGACCTACTGATTTTAAACTTTTCAACTAAAAAAAGAGAAAAATTGAAGTCCTTCCTCTAGTAATTAATGGCAGTATTCCAAAAGGTGATGAAGTAACACATCAAGCAGTTGCTTCACTTCCAAGTATGAAAGGTTGGGCTCTGGCTTTCTCCATTAACTATAAGTGAAGAGCATGCCTTCAATACCAGGCCTGAAACACAGATTGAGCTGATAAACCAAAGGACTTAAGTGGGACTCCATGATCCTGCTGAGTTTTTATGGAAGTTTGAGCATTACTCACTGCAGCTATTAAGATTTCTTAACATAGACTGCTATGGAATCTGGGCATAGTAAGACTGCATTTGGATCAGTACCTCAGTGTTGCAAGGTAATGAAATGGGTGAATCCTGCTCAGTGGCTCATTGGATTGCACAGTTTATTGTAGAGAGAGCTGATGACCTCTGCAGTCTCAATCTGACTACACCAGGTCTTTGGCATCTGGCCAAAATGTTCAACTTCATCTTTAAAGACAGTTTACTAATTGTTTTGCTTTTATTTAACAGGTAACTGATGACAGTGCAGAATGTGGAAACTGATAATTGAAGTTTGAGGTAAATGCTTTTTCTCCTAAAGTGTTTATAAACAATACAGCATTATGAAAAAAAATCTTGCTTTTTTCCCACTTTTCTGAGAGTTAAAAAAGTTCAGTTACAGGCTTGCTGTTCCTGAACTGTTTGAAAGTTTCTGTGAGGCCATTTTTGCTTGGGCTGAAGGAGGGTCTCTCTGTTCATCAGTGGCAGTGACTAACATTGAGCAGCTTCCCTGCCCCCCGTAGAGGTGGTTACTGACTTGAAACTGTAGTTTTATTGGCCACTAGAGGTCATTTCCATAACTCCTTCATCTTCCTCTCTTAAAACCTAGTTGCCTCGTGATTTGAGCGTCTTTTCAGGCTTGTTGGCTGTTGGTGAAGCACCCTCCAAGAGGAAAAAACGCTGAGAGAAGAAGGGAGCCACTTTTGAGATTTTAAGTATTTTTCTCTGTTTATTTGCTAAGTTTTTCTGCATAGCTGCCTAGCTTGAGCATTTTCTGGCTTGATAAACTTGATTTCTGTATTAGTAGCTGTATTTAGAGCACAACCAAAAGCTGTTTGCTGAATTTCCTGTTTGCACTTAATTTTAAATCGTTTTTTTCTTAAAACTTGCATATTTTCTGTCCTTGACCTAGCACTCTTGTGTGGGGTCATTTACTGCACTGTTATAACTTGATATTACTTGTGAACCTCTGCTATCTCTGTAAAAAACAAAAAAAAAAATCTTGCTTTTTCCCCACTTTTCTGAGAGTTAAAAAAGTTCAGTTACAGGCTTGCTGTTCCTGAACTGTTTGAAAGTTTCTGTGAGGCCATTTTTGCTTGGGCTGAAGGAGGGTCTCTCTGTTCATCAGTGGCAGTGACTAACATTGAGCAGCTTCCCTGCCCCCGTAGAGGTGGTTACTGACTTGAAACTGTAGTTTTATTTTCCCTTTTGGGTCTATTCCTGCTTCTTTCCAGCCACTGCTATCAAGCACGCTTTAACGTGCTTTAGCGCGGAGTTGCCACTAGAGCAGCATTGGGCAGCGCCGGTTAAACAAGGTTAAACTCTTTCTGGCTCCAGAAAGTCTGTTCTTCAATTTTTCCCTTAGAACTGCTCTGTTAGGAACCTAAACAGTTTACACCTACACTAAAAAGTGCAGCACTTGTTCCAAATAGCTTTTCTTCTCAAAAGCTCAGCACTTGTCTTATAAGCATATCCCTTGTCTTATAAGCATTCTCTTTGCAGGTCAAGCACTCCTATATTATACAAATCTCTCACTAGCAAAACCCCCCAGGAGTGCCCACTTCCCTGCTAAGCCCACTACTTTTCTGTCTCATACCAACTCATAATTCTTTCTAGCATGTCGAAGGGTCAGATGCTGGCATCCTCTCCTGCCCATTTGGTGAATCTGGGAATTCTGAGACAATGTTACAATTGCCTCATGTACACGGACAACCATCTCCTCCTCCCATGTAACACTAACACTTGTGAGAGATGCAGCTATTTAGCCAGACTGGAGGCTGAGCTCTCTCAACTCAGGACTGGCAAGACCAGGCAGGAGGAGAAGGCAACTACACACACCACAATACCAGTCTCACATAACTCAACCACACCACTGATCAAACACATAAACACACTAAGACATACTCGGAGGCTCTGAGTAAAAATTTACCTAAACAGCAGAGGCCTCCAAAGCAGACACCCAAGCAACTGCAAACTCAATACACCACACAAACAACACATAAACAACAAAATCAGTGTGAAAAGCAGTCACTGCCATTAAGGCCAAATACAACACCAAACATACTTGTCATAGGTGACTCCATAGTCAGACACACTGACGTCCCGCTCACCAGACTGAGTAAGGAGAAGGTCACAGTAAGCTGCCTGTCGGGCGCTAGAATCCGCCACATAACACAAGCACTCAGGTCTCTCAAAAGCAGGTACAAGTACGACTCAGTCATTGTCCACGCTGGTGTCAACGACCTGAGACGTACCTCCTTGGACTACATGAAAAGAGACATTGAGGAGCTCTCTGATTATGTAGCCCAGGCAGGTATGACCCTGACCTTGAGCAGTATCCTACCTTCACCTAGAATGATGCCACAATACAGTGATAAGATGATCAGCTTTAATAATTGGCTTAAATTCTGGTGTCATTCAAAGGGGATCCAATGTCTGTCTGCCTGGGATGACATGCTGGACAAGCCACGCTGCTTCAAGGGACGGCTTGCACCTGTCACCCTAGGCTTCCGGATATTGGCAAAGGCTCTTGCCACCCCATAGTGCCTTTTTAGGCAAGGCTCAAATTCTAAACCTACCACCCTAGAACACAAAAAGTAAAAACTAAGGGTAATGCTGCTCAATGCCAGAAGTCTCAATCTCAAGATGCACGCACTCGAGGCCCTTCTCAGTATGGAGAACATCGATGTCTGTGCTGTGACAGAAACCTGGTTCAAGGCTCCTGAGAGCACCCCAGCACTAGCAGGTTTCACCTCATATCATGCATTCCGGCCCCAAAATCCGGACAACACCAAGAAAGGAGGGGGGGTGTCCATATTCAGAAAGGACACCCACACCTCAAGGTTGGTGGCAACGCACGATGCATCGGAGACCATCCAGGTGCAATTAACCATAAGCAAGACTGCTCTGCAATTTGTAGCATGTTACAGGCCACCCTCTCAAACTCAGGAACCTCACATGGCCTTCCTGAAAACAATGGAGGGGATAAATGTATCTCCAAACACCATCATACTAGGTGACTTCAACTACCCTAATATAGACTGGGAACACTACTCAAGCCCAAACACTCTAGCCCAAAGGTTCCTGGAGTTCATAAACTCAAATGCCATGGAACAACTAGTCACCATCCCCACAAGAGGAGAAAACATACTTGATCTCATCATCACGAACATGGGATCACAATGTTCAACACCGAAGTATACCCCTCACTGGTGAGATCAGATCATAAACTAATCTCGCTGGAGGTCCTCATCCCGCCCCACCTGAAACAAAAAGACCACAGTGAAAACTTCTCAAAAGCCGACTTCACACTTCTAAAAACTAGTGTGGTCTCCTTTAAGGCCCCTGAGCCAGTGGTAAACATTACTCAAACCGCTGAATCACTTACAAATGCCTTCTACCAGCACCTACAGGACTGCATGGATCAGGCAATCCCAAACAAAACTAAGACTCTTTGTACCAAAGGCAAGCGTCCAGTCTGGTGGACCCCAGCCATAAACAAGCTCTACAACAAAAGGAGGAAGCTACTACAAGATAGAGCAAAATCCTTGAAAGGTAAGACACCTTTGATCATTATAAGTAAAAACTAAGAGCTCTCATAAAATCATCCAAGGCAAATTTTGAGAGAAAAATCGCCAAGGATTCAAAAGACAATCATAAGGCCTTCTTTAGCTATGTTAGAAACCTAGGAGGAAACTCCCAGATATGCTCAGAATTAGTTCAAAATGATGTGAAGATTACTGAACCTACACACATTGCCAACATACTGGCTGACAGGTTCAGTGCAAACTTCTCCCCTCCCCCAAAAGGAGAGATATCTATACCAGAGGATTGTAGCCCCCAAACATCTCCAACGCCCAGGTGAGAACTGCTCTCTCCAAAGCAAAAACACAGCATCCATGGGACGGATGGTGTCCCCGGCTGTGTGCTCCATGAACTCAATGAGGAATTAAACCCGCAGTTAGGACAGCTGTTTAATCTTAGCCTCACCTCAGGATACGTACCCAAGGAGTGGCGACGGCGACTGTGGTCCCACTTCACAAGGCGGTGCCTCCACCGACCCTGGAAATTACCGTCCCATTAGCTTGACAAGCCTTATCTGCAAAGCCATGGAGAGGATCATAATGGAACTCATAAATAAAGACATAGGGAACTTGCAGACTTTGGATCCAACCCAGTTTGGCTTTGTCAAAGGCAGATCATGCCTTTTAAACTTGGTTGACTTTTTCGAGACAGTCACCAAGGCCATTGATGAGGGAAAGGCAGTCCATACAGCCTACCTTGACCTGGCAAAGGCCTTCGACACAATACCCCACTCAGGTATCATCAAAAACTCATCAGCTTGAATGTAAACCCATACATCACAAGATGGGTTGCAAACTGGCTAAGTGACAGAACCCACAGGGTCAGAGTTGCTGGAGCCATGTCAGACTCAAAGCCTGTCACAAGTGGTGTCCCACAGGGCTCAGTCCTGGGTCCACTCTTGTTCGGCATCTACTTTTCTGAAGTACAAGCAAACACAGGAGGGTTATGGCTGACAAAGTTTGCAGATGACTGCAAACTGGGCCATAGTCGAAAACACATCTGACACAGATATCCTTCAGAAGGGCCTCACAGAAACGGATAACTGGTGCCAGAGCCATGGCCTAAAGTTAAATGCCAAGAAATGCATAGTCATACCCTTCGGGAAAAACAAGGTTACCCCTAGCTACCATATAGGTGGCAATCCACTGAGCACAGAAGAAGTCATCAGGGATCTGGGGACCCAGGTTGACAGTAGCCTTCGCTTTGACACTCATGTTGCTAAAGTAGTTAGGAAAACCTTCTACATTGCCCACCTGATCATGAAGGGATTCACATCTAGATCAAGGGAGGTCATCGCCCCTGTACTCATCACTCATTAGACCTATGATTGAGTACAATGCCCCATTCGGAATGTATCTGACCAGACACCTGCAGCAGCTGGAAAGGCCCCAAAAGTTCCTCACCAAAAGGATAAAGGGTCTCAAAAATATGTCTTATGCTGCCCGACTGAAAGAACTCCAGCTCTATTCAGTCTCATACCGCTTGCTCAGAGGTGACCTGTGCCTGACATATAAGGCCATGTCAAACCCTGATTTGATGAATATGCTTCACCTCAAAAAATCTAGATCCCTCAGAACCACAAGGGCGGGAGACTTAAACCTTGACACGGTTATTAATAGAACATGCTGGAGGGACAGATTCATCACCCAGAGACTCCCTATGCTGTGGAACAAAATCCAGGTACATGTGAGGCAGAGCACCTCGCTGGCCTTGTTCAAGAGGAATCTTGACCAATGGATGGGGGATCGCAGATATACCCCAGGGATTACTTCAGTGTCACTGCTTGACAGAGGCACAGCAAAATAATAGGCATAGTTTTATTCAAACTAAAGGGGTGGCGAAAGCCAAATAACTATGGGCTAGGCTTATAAATGCCCTTGGGCAGCTAGCCTAGTATGAACCTATGAACCTATGAACCTATGTGACAACACTCTTCCCAAAGGCCATGAACAGCAATGAGATATTGTAAAAAAACAAAATTACTCCCTGAGTGCCTTACATGGGAAGGTTAGATTTGAAATCTGTTATATGTTGAACTGTAGGCAGAAATTGCTTTGCTACAAACACATAAATTAATAAATAATAGCCATTTCCTTCTACATAGTTTTATATTATGTAGATACATATGCATGCAAGGATCTCAAGTTACTTTTGTGAGACCCTGAACAGAAGAAATGCATTATGTTGCCCAGAAGAATAACACACTATCATTACCAGTCAAGCGTGAATTATTATATACTAAAATGGTGCAGTACTGCTTCTTTTGGAAAACAGAAATTATCCACAACATACAGTATAGGTAATATAGCCCTACTAAACAAAATATTAGCAACCTGGACTCTTGGATTGATAGTTCGCTCTTCTTTAATCATCATGTGGCAATGGTAGTCAGGATGTTTTTCTACCTATTATAAGTAGTAGCCAGCGGTCACTTGTCTATATGCAAGGCAGTTATGATTCCCTTGTATTCAGTAATGATCAGATGTATTACAGAGTACAAACTTCCCTTTGGTATGTACCACACTCAACATATCACAAAACTCTGAAAGCCCTAAAGGTTTCAACATAAAAAATCTCTGATCTTTAGAAACACAGTTATCAGAAGAATCTGGAAGTCATAAATTGTGTCTCACTTAAAACGGCATTAGAGATCTGGTGGTCCTTGACCTCTTGTATATCAGTAAATCATACAGCTAGGCTGCCAATACAAACAGAGGTCTGAACCCCCATTAGCAGATAAGCAAAATGCAATTGATGGATAGAGTTTTCTCCCTGTGCTTCCCCAAATCTTGGGAATAAGCTACCTCTGCAGTTTCAGCAGTGGGACTCAATATCTTCCTTCAGACTAAACCTGGATGACTAAATTGGTGCTCTTAAACTCACCACAAGGCTAACTGGAGTCTCTCTCTCTTTCTCTGATAATGGAGGTAAAGCCCGAGCTTGAGTATTGGCTAGGTGTACATCATTATTACATTAAAACAGTCTTGAGACTCCCAGGAATTCAATGAGTGTACAAACCATTAACAAGGAATAAATCTGAACCGTTTAGGAGTAGCATCTCCTTTGTTCTTACTTTAATTTTTTTTTTTTTTTTTTTTTTTTTTTTTGGGAGGGCAAGAGTAATAAAAAATGTTTGATTCTGCAATAATGTCAAGTGTTCAGTATAGAAAGTTCATATGAGACCCAGACAAAGGTAAATATCTTAATGAATGAATCTTTTTTCATACATCCATAATGTATACTATGTGGCAAAACTCTCTTTACACTTAACGTAAGCAGAGGAAAATGGTTAAGATGAGTTCTAATTGTGTGTGAATGGGTAAAATGTGAAAAATTAAATGTGTAATGAATTACATGTACTGTAATTGGACTATCAACAAAATCTTTTGTATACCACTGAAAGATTCCTTAGTGTCTTAACATAAGAATATTGCACTCTATGAGATGACTTTATTCATGCCTCATTTTATGAAAACATCACTTGTGCAGTTTTTATTCTACTGTTTTCATGCTTTTATGCATATAACATGAATGTTTAATTAGATTGCTTTAGCAATGTGTTAAATGATTATATTGCTTATCTGTACATATGTCCTTCTACCTATCTATTTCTATCAGTCTTTTCATATACGCGAGTGTGTGTGTGTGTGTGTGTGTGTGTGTGTGTGTGTGTGTGTGTGTGTGTGTGTGTGTGTGTGTGTGTGTGTGTGTGTGTGTGTTTGTATGAATGTGCATGTCCCTCTATAGATATCTCTCTTTCTCGCTATATATATATATATATATATATATATATATATATATATCTGTAAATATAGACATACAGATGTCATAGCATGTTTGTATAGACACTTTAAATAATCGTGTGTGAATATGTATACAGATTCACACACAAATAATAGAAGTGTGTGTGTGTGTGTGTGTGTGTGTGTGTGTGTGTGTGTGTGTGTGTGTGTGTGTGTGTGTGTGTATGAATGTGCATGTCCCCCTATAGATATCTCTCTTTCTCTCTCTCTCTCTCTCTCTCTCTATATATATATATATATATATATATGTAAATATAGACATACAGATGTTTGTATAGACACTTTAGATAATCGTGTGTGAATATGTATACAGATTCACACACAAATAATAGAAGTGAAATATAACTGCCTAGCACTACATGTGACTTCAATGCACCATTTAGGTACACAGAAAAGTTTAGTAGCTTCACATCTATGCACCATTCTAGAACTAGTTTTTATAATTAGAAATGTTAATAAGACACAGAGGTGGTCAAATGATTTGATTATCTGGTAACATACTGAAGATGCTAGAACAGAGGGATGAAAATTATCACCATTCAGAAGCTCTACTTTGACATGTATCCCCCCTTTTAAAGCAAATGTGGCATCACATTTAAAACTGCCTTGTTGAATCTCACATGACTGAGACCTTTAGAATAACCGAGCTTCCGGTAAAACATATCTTACATGGAGGAGAGGAAAATCCCACTTGGTCATCTCCATCTTAGGTAATATGACTAATTCTGAGGTCACAAACCTCTGTGATAACTTATAAATATGTTAATAAAAACAGATTTGATGTATCAAATCAAATAAATGGTTTAACTTAGTCACCAACAGAATGAAGGAATGTTCACTATAGTTACTTGCACAATTCTGATAACATAAAATATCAATGTCATGCAAAAAAATCACAATTTTTTTACTCTAGCAACATGATCAAAATAGAATAAAGTAAATGTATATTATCTTAAATGTTGTACCGAATATTAAATCATGTCAAATGGTTATTAACAAGTTAGCACAGCCCAATATGCAGGTGCACTGAATTAAAACCGTTCGCTTTGCGGTCGCTATATGCACTAAAGGGTTATAGTTTATACTGCATAAGATGAAGGAAATGTAAGCCTTTACCTACTAAGCAACCTTCTATTTAATCGCCTGGTCGTGTATAAAATATCTCTTGCACTTTTTGAAAAATGTTTGCCTATGTATTTATATATATATATATATATATATATATATATATATATATATATATATATATATCTAGATATATACTTTATATGTATGTATATGTATGTGTATATATATATATATATATATATATATATAGAGAGAGAGAGAGAAAGAGAGTGCGAGAGAGATTTATGTATGAGTCTATGTGTGTATAACCAGCAATACAGTACACTCCAAAATAAAATGAATGGCCTATAGAATGATATATTTACAACTTCTCACTACATCTATATATATAAAAATATACCACTGTGATACATCCATTTGCTTTTTGGTACTAATAATTTATTAAGTCAAGCACATGCAACCCAATACATGATACCATTTCTGCATAATAAAGTACAGAAGACAAATTTGTTCAAGTCGTTTGAGTAATGTATTATGGTTTGCTATAGTCTCAGTGCTTTGGTATTTCCTCTCTTCTCTTTCTTACTCTTTCTTTTCCTTACCACTAACCTCTTTCTTCATATTTGAATATTTAGAGATTATCTTACTGTGTGTTTGGTTTTGACTGGTGCGTGTTGCACCATATTCAGTTCTATTGCAAAATTACTTCTGTCAGTGTCATGACTACTGAATTTTGCATTACTTTTTCTCTTGCAGGACATCTTTGCCATCTTTCTCTTCCTTGCTTAACCTTCTGCTTCAATTAATTGTACAGAGCACACCAAGGGCAATATGCTTCTAAATTTTACAAATGTAAAACATTCAATATTGTTCTATTTATCTCAGCTGTACCTTACATTCCATTCATTGTTTTGTAGGATATAGTTTGTACTGTTTTGTAATTACTGCCGCACAATGTATCCTGTACTCAGATCACTAATTAGATTGGTGAATCAACATTTTCTCTATTGTTTTTTCATAATTATTATAATTTCTCAAAACATTCCTGTACATCCCACGTCTAACGATTTACTGAAGTGCAGTCTTATTCTACCTGAGCAGCTAACATTTCCTTTACGCTTTAACCACAGATTCATGCCACTTACTCGATTCACAGTTTCTACTACGTACATGGACCCAGATAGATCACACATGATTGGCATAAGCAATGGTAATGGATGCCTAAATTATAAGTCAATGTAATTCCTCAGCTTTTTGTCGCTCTTTGCTCCCTATACACAGCCTTCATGACATATGTGGTTGCCATTGATGAGAC
>NC_056736.1:509820617-509823117 GCF_019279795.1 Protopterus annectens
GGATGGGAAATAAAAAATATACCCCAGGATTCCACCTGTGTCCCTGCTGGACAGGGGAATCAGGTGCTGACTTTGTGAGAATATGGGCAAAATTCTTGGCTAGACGTATAAGGGCCTCTGGGCCAATAGCCTAGTACCATCCTATGAACCTATGTTCAGAGGTTCATGGATGTATACTGAGCTATTTATCACTGGTGCCTTTATAAGCCTAACCAGGCATCACAAATTTATCCCACAAGTTTATGTTCTGGCCGTTGTAAGTTTAGCCAAGATTCCCAAATGTATCCCACATGTTTATGTGTCTTAGAGGTTATTTGAAGAGGTGTATGTAAGGTAGGGCAAGATTTACACAGGCTATTGGAACAGGTTTCTCTGGAATAGGGTTAGGAAAGAGTTCTACTCCACATGGATGGGAAGCTCATTCCAGAGTAGAGGAATTCTCTGAGACACATACCTGTTCCTCCATCATGCCCTAGTTAAATTGCAAGCAAAGTTTAAATCCCTAGACTGAGAAATTATCCTGTGGTTCATATTGTGGATATGCAAAAGGACTATCAGTGTGGGATCCATGGATGCCATATATGCCAGTGATAGATTGCCCCTCAAAATTTATAGGAAACAGAGTATAAGGATAGGACTTTGAGGTGATTTGCACTGGAGATGCTGTTTATGCCTTATACCCTTTTGTGAGAAACCTCTGTGAACATTGCAGTTGTTAAATTTGCCTGGTCAGGTACATACTGAAGGGAGCATTGCACTCATTGATTGGCCTGTTGAGGGCTGAATACAGTGAATACAGTGAAAAGATTACTTCTGTAGACCTAGGTGCCATGCCCTAGGTTATAAATTGAGTAGCACAGAAAGATTTCCTTACTACCTTAGACACCTGTTGGTCAAAAGGTAAGCGGTTATCTACATGCCTACCTAAATCACTGACCACTGGTTCTACTCTTAGAGGTGTGTTATCGATGAGATAATTTCCCAGACTGGCTCAATTCATAAAGGGTACTATTATGCATTTTTTGGTATTCAGTTTTAATACGTGTCTTTGCCACCAGTCATTTGTCTGTGTTAGTCTTTCCTGTTGGATGTGTTGCTGGGGGGGGGGGGTTCTATGACTGCTCCTAGTTTGCAATCATCTGCAAACTTGATCACCTAGAGGTGTTTGACATTGGACTTGACTTCCAAGAAGCAAAAGGAGCAAACCCAGCATGTAGCCCTGATGGACTTTGGTAGTAACTGGCCTCTTTGTGGAGGTGGTCTCCCCTATATTAAGCTACTGGATTCTATCAGAGAGCAGTTGGCTATCCAGTCTGTAACACAGAGGTTTATGTAAACATCTGTGAGTATGTTTGCAATGCCTAAGGGGGGTATCATATGAAATTCCTTAGCCAGGTCAAGGTAGGCAGTTTGCACCATTTTGCCCTCATCCATTGGCTTGGTGACCTTATCAAAGAAGTCCACCAGGATAAATAGGCATGATATGCCTTTGATGAAACCAAACTGAGTTAGATCCAGTGTTTGAAGATTTTCTATGTCTTTATTAATAATTTCCATGATAATGCTTTCCATGATTTTCATATGAGGATATACAGTTTCTGGGGTCTGTTGGTGACTGTCTCTTGTGCAGAGAGGAATGACCATTGAAGTTCTGCATTCACATGGCACAAACCCTGTCTGTAGGCTATGGCTGAACAGTGATAATAGTGGAATTATTCAACTTTGCTTAAAAATTCTACAGATGAAAAGGATCACTTCTTTCTTTACCGTAGAGTTATTTTCATTTTAATTTATTAATAAAAATAAAATAAGCTTTGGAAAAATGGTGGAACAACTAGCATTACTGTATATTTTCTTTCTCCACATAGGTTCATAGGTGTGTACTAGGCTAATAGCCCTGGAGCCTTTACAAATCTAGCCTATAGAAGTGCCCTGGCATCGTGCTACCTGACGGCCATTTCCATCATGAGTATGCAGTCAGCCATACACAAGAGATTGCATTCCTTTCACCTTGTGTTTATCTATTGTTCATACACCTAGGGGTTATGATAGATATACTTGAATTTGAAATGAAAATGGTCAAAATGGACATAATTTAAACTGATGACATTTAGCAAAACAAAACCTGCAATAGGACAATCAGTATTTTAATATTCTGTGCAGTAACCTTAATTCACCGCACTCTGCCATGGTCTTCTTGTGTACCATGCCTATAGGTTCTCATAATCCCACAATACCTCTTACAAGGCATGCAAACTCTGGCTTTTGCAGTAATGAGCCTATCTTCTGATCTTTGAACAAGATTCCGCTCAGTGAAGTCTTCCTCATTCTGTTCTAATTATGAAAACATTCTGGTTTCACCTGTTGCATCCCAATTTGCAAGCTTCCTCTTCTAGACATACCTCTCAAATGTCCTTGATTTTGCAGAATGCCTATGATTTTCCCTCATATTTTATCCCGCCAGACATAACATTTTCTGATTTTCTAGTAAATTACTGGG